>NC_135216.1:10761565-11061565 GCF_052324685.1 Brachyhypopomus gauderio | reverse complement strand
CAAACCAAGCACACATACACTCACACAAATACACACGGAGTTGGCCACAAGGTCAAAAGGACTCACCTGCAGAATATCCCTTCTCCGCAGGGACCCGTCAAATTAGCGGTCGGCTATTACAGCGGCTTAGGTCTCAGACTGCTGGGGGAAGAGGGGGGGAGGGAGGGAGAAAGAAAGAAAGGAATGACAGAGTCATATAGCCGCCCAGAGGTCATGAGACACTAGCATGGCACAGTAAGTGAAGCGTAAACTGGGCCTATTCAAGCATTAATTCGCACCCAGTGTCTCCGTACACATGGATTACTTTACATAGCCACTAATTAACCTAATTTATTAAACAATCACTGTATTTTCTTTTTTTGGAGATGAATATAGGAGCAGCACTCAGAGCTGCTCCTCCACACTGAGCAGCAATGACATCCACATCAGATTTTGGTGCTCTGCTAAAGTGATTTCTCTTAAAATGAATCTCATTTCCTTTCTCCATTCACTTTCAGGAGTCTGGTGGCTCACAGCATGCATAGATTCCACAGCATGGTCAATGATACACTATGGTTAGCTTGGTCTGTATGGTCAATAGGACAGCATGGATGGTTGATTTTAAGAAAGTTCAGAAAGTTTTTTGTATTTTATATCTCATTATTATCTTTAGCAAGACCAGTAACCTTCTATATAGAAAAACATGGCTCAAATAAATACATCAAATTGAGCATCAGGATTACATCTTAGGCATAAGGAGGGGAAATAAATTGTTATTAACTTGTATTTAGTAGCAAGCTCAGATACTGTATAAAAAGGTAACCAAATATTTATCATATTTAAAATATTGTTTGAAATTCCAGTTCATTTGTTAGCAGTGCTTATGGTTGAATATCCCATTAAGTTAAATAAATTGAAACAACCTGAACACATGAACCACTAACCCACCCTATAACATTCATTTTGTAATTGCAAATGTACAATATTTGATAAAATCATATTAAAATGCTCAACATTTCAAATTCTCAACATTTGGTGAAACTAGTTGAAGCTCTTCTATGTATCAGTAAGAGATCTAAGAGAAAAACACATCGTCTTCCATCCATGAACATGAGTCAACATGAGTCTTATTACTATTTATCTACTGGAACCCATTTCTGGACAGCCCGTGAGTCCTAGATCTCCAATTCCTGATTTAACGTGGTGTATAACAGTCTTGAGGAATGGAGACATGTCTTACTGCAGTAAGAGATAGTGGTGATGTCACCGATACTGTAAATAAAGAAGCAGCAGCTGATGATGATTATCCTCCTCCTCCTCCTCATCATCATCATCCTCAAACCCATAAAGTAGATTATGAATTAAGATGGCGACTACTACAAAATGCAAGCAAGGTAATGCAGTGGTTGTAGGTGATCCAGTCTAGGTGAGCAGACAGACATTCCTAAGCACAAACGCAGAAGCAAACCCAGCTGAAGCCTCCAGTCCTCCACTGCACATCCAAGCCCCTCGTGCTGACGCAACTCGGTTCTTAGGAGCTGTGCCAGTGGGGTCAGATAGCTGAGGTCCAAAATAAATTGCCCACTTTTCCCTGAGGCCAGACCTGCTTGGCCAGCCTCAGATTTATTGTCCCTCGCTTTTTGGAGGAAGATCGTAAGCATGTGGTCAGTAGCAAGGAGCTAGTGACCCAACCTCCCTCTCACGTTACGCCCTATATATAACATCCACCCCTCCACCTCCTCCCACCCTCCCCTCTCTCCCCTTTCTCTCTCTCTCTTCCTCTCTCCTTTTCCACTTCTCTAGAAGTACCCATTCCCAACACTCAGGCCCAGGATAGCTCTCTCCCACTCCCTCTCTCTCTCTCTCTCTCTCTCTCTCTGTCTGTCTTTTGCCTCGTCTTCCTCCCTCCTTCTCTCCTGTCTGTCACCCGAGCAGCTTCCAGTGGGGCTGTGTGTGTTTACCCTCACTCGGCCTGGCAACGGGGCCGCATGCTCAGGATTACCGGAGGCCCTGCCTTTCATCGCCGCCCGCTCCCTGGTCCTCCTGCTGCCGAATCCTGGACTACGGGAGCCCTGCGTACGAGGCGAGAAGAACCGTGAAGGAGCGCCGTCATTTTACAGCCTCTCTTTTTTTTTTTTTTTTAACACTCCCACTACCCCGCTTTTCATCCAGCTCCTGTCTGGAGCAGAGGCCCCATCTCGTTCTTCTCGCAGTTGTTTTTTTTTCTCTCTCTCTCTTTATCTCTCTGTCTTTTGCGCAAGTGTTTGGAGGGGAGTACTTCAGCGTGGATTTGTGTGGACTGAAGTGAGATGGATCACTCTCTCTTCGGCTGCCTGCGGAGTCCGCACGGCCCGGGCCAGGCTCTGCACCCGGCCCTCACCCAGTCCTCCCTGGCCTTGCATGGCCGCTCCGACCACGTCTCCTACCCCGACCTGCCGGGGCCCTCGCCGCCCTGCGCTTACCCAGGAGAGGAGGGTGGCTTCGCGGGTCCTCACGCTCGAGGTCACCCTGCTCAGCAACTTTCCCATCATCCTCAGCACCAGCCATCCTGGCACATCCAGCAGATGACCTCGCCTGGCGCCGCTCGCCATGGCCTCTGCCTCCCGCACCCCGACGCCCCTGCACCAGAACTGTGCGGATCCGGAGCTCCAGGTAGCCACGGTCTGTGCACAGCAAATCAAGCCCTGGGCAACAGTGACCCTGCGGGGGCATCAGGTGTGTCTGGGGACTTTGGGCGACACACCATGTCACCTGTAGAGCCAGAGAGGAGGAATAGTAAAGGGAAGAGTGATAGCCCTGGTAAGCACTTCATACACTTCTACATAAAGTTTTATTATTCTACATGTTTTAAGCCAGATCTTAATAGAACTTTAGGACAAGTTAAATTATTTGCATACAAAATGACTATATCATTATTAATCCTTTGATAGAAGTAAATTGATGTAAATTGCCAAACAAAAGATCCAACACATATATTCTTTTTTCATTTAATTTTTTTAGTTCCTAAGTACCAACAAAAGCAGACAAGTTCTATTTTTAATTGAGGAAATTTTTAATGTGTTTGTTGCTGTAAATCAAAGCAAAAAAGGTGGGTGGAAACTTAAGTACAGAACCAGTAATTATCATTCAGCTGTTAACATACTTCCAAATTTAATCCATCCATTCATTTTTCTTTACAGACTTTAAAGTGTAATTTTTAAATATGATTTTACACCATTTTAAAGCATTCATGTCCTGTTGTGAACAAGCAGAGACTCTTCTCTACCACACAGGCAGGAGTCCAAGCAATCTGGAGGTGTTTATTGTTGTTTTATGCGTGCTCGAGTGTGTTTGTTTGTTTGCTTTCAAAGACACATTTCCACTAAAGGAGCGGAAGTGACTAGGTTCTGTTTTCTGAGATACGCTGTGTAAAACATTTAGCCAAAAAAAGGTCTTAGTAGCACGATTTATATCTTATTATTGTGGTTATATTATAAATATAAAGAGAAATGTATTTAGATAACCTTCTCGTGTTAGACTATAATTATATTTTAGACTATAATGTTACAAAAATATACTCAAAATTGAAATAATTATTTCAGAACATTTGTAAAGTTTTTTTTTATTTGCATAATGATTGTATTTATTTGGAAATGTTTCAGTATCATAAAATACCCCAACTGCAGACAAATATAGTCAACATTCATATTGCAATATGTTCACAGCATAACAGTTAAAGACTGTATGCCTAAGACTCCCTTATATCCAAAAAAGAAACAAACACATTACTCAGTGGACCTGTCACTGCATCTCAATTAAACTAATCCTTAAAACTGACACTTGTTACTCTCTGCGTTCGAACTCTTACCTACTGTAAAGTACAAATTGGGCTGATTCTTTTAAGCAAAACAAAAGAATCCTGTCAGTGTTGGCCAGTGGAGTTTTAACGGCAGGTTCTGGGGCAGTGCTGGGTTGCTCTCTCATCAGTCTCAGAGGTATAACTCACTGTGACATTTTCCTTCAGGCCTTTAATGGCCTACAGGTGAAACTGGTTTTTAAATGCATGCACTGCTCACACCTGTGCTTTGATACCCCAGCACTACATATATACATATATATATGAATGTAGTTACGGTAAAGAACATTATAGCTTGTAAAAAGGAGTATGTTTATAGTGAATAATTTAGAGCTCTGTACTTAAAGAGGGTATGAGAGTGATCTCTCAGTAGAATCAAATGAATCAGCAAAGGGAAAATCAGTCTCCAAAAGTGTCCAGTAGTGTGACAGGGCAGAAGAGTGGAAGGATGATGGCTCAGGGGAATCACAGTGAGGGATTTCTCCAAGGTTTCTCTTCACTCTTCTTTTGGTCCCAAATCCACTTTCCCTCCTTAATGCTTAACATTTATTCACCAGCAGGTCATATATTTCCGGAAGCAATGTAGCAATGTTGACAGGCAGAGAGGTGTGCAGAATAATACTGATCATAAAACACAGCGCTTGAGATCATAATCTCACGTACAGTGAAGGGACTCTGCTTCCATGTCACTTTATTTTTAGGCATGTTTGAAAAGAGCTCAAATTTGAAAATTGCAATTACACCCCTCAATTTGAGATGTGGAATATGTCTGTTGCGATTTGCCCACTTAGAAAAAAATTATAGTGGAGTCTCATTCTTTGTGTACTCGTAATCAAGCAACAGAAAGGCCATTGGCTGGCATTTTCTGAATTTTCAGCAAATCTATTATTTAAAGATTTGAAAGCTAGCAGCAGAAAATCAAAGCCATGTTTGAGGGAACAGTCCATAAATCAGAGTCCAACATTTTAGCGCCTTAAACTGTTATATTCAAAATGTTCCTATGAAGTTTAACCAAAACTAACCCTCAAAAGTGTTTTCGTGAAAGGAATATGAACGCAATTACAGAACTGAAATCTCTGTCTCAACTTTCTGAGGGGAAAAATAATTTTTGAAACCATATTGTTGTCTTGACCACATCAAAGCAATCTGAAGAAAATTACAACCCACCTAATTTATTGGTGCTGAAAAGCCTGGCGTTGGTCATAGAGACGTCCACAGCTATTGGGTGCCACCATTCTTTTAATAAATGTCTCTAACAACATGTTTTTTAATAGAATGGTATGTAGTTAAAAAGAACTTTACTGCCCAGATATTTTTTTGTTAGGTCTCAGCATCTGCACATTTAAACCTTCACATATATATATATATATATATATATATATATATATATATATATATATATATATATATATATATATATATATATATATATATATATATATATAAACATATAAATATGCATATTTGATATATGTCAAATAAAATTCTGATTTTACTAAAAAAATAAAACAAATAATGGCATATGCTTGCAGTATTATAACATTCTTATCATTATCAACATTCATAATTAATCTGCATCATTGTTAAAACCTATAAATGACTCTACAGATAATAACTTACATTCAGGGCATAAGGGACAGTAAAGGAGAACATGGTGCTGTGTAAATGAGAGTGATATCAGGGGAGCGTTGTTGATTTAGGCCAGACCTGAGAGCACTTCCCCATGCACCGGCCTTGGCCTCTACTGCCTCTCCACACACATGACCAATATCGCCATAATAAAAGCTGACTGGAAGCCCTAATTGTTTAGCCCTCATTTTACTTCCATTTCATTTCGGCTTCTGTAGTTTATCACACCATTTTTTTTTGGGGGGGGGGGGGGGGGCTTTTCTGAACTTTTTTCATTCGTTCATATTCTATTTTTTCCTTCAGCTGGAAAATGTTCTGTTTCTCATTTCAGATTCCCAAGACGGGAGCTATAAGTCAGACACGAGCAGCAAGCCGAGGAAGGAGCGCACAGCGTTCACCAAGGAGCAGATCCGTGAGCTGGAGTCCGAGTTTGCCCACCACAACTATCTGACACGGCTAAGACGTTACGAAATCGCTGTCAACCTTGACCTCACAGAGAGACAAGTATGCTACAGACTGAACCTGTGTTTTGGGTTAAAGTTACTTACAGACAAAACAAAAAAAGCTGCTTTGAAAAATTTTTTTTAACTGCTACAAAGTTAGCTAAAAATCTAAATGATTTTAAGAAATGTTAAAAATAGCTGGAAAATGTCATGGCATTACATTCACTTTGTAGCAGACTGAGACACAGTCACATTCACACCACTGTAAATCCAGCAGTTTAAATGTTTGATTATTTGTAATTTGTTATCGGACTAGCACTAATTAGCTAAGTGATTCCAACTAACAGGATCTCTTTGATATTGAGTGTAGCTTGTTTGCGTGTGTGGGTGGGTGTGTGGGCATGTTAGTGAGTGTGTGTATAGCATAGTGGGTGGGTCATGTGTGTATGTCATAGCTGAGTAAACCACAACTCCTTTTATTTTCTCTCCCTTATTCGTTTAACTAATATAAACAAACCTTTTAAATCATGCCCACATGTGACATATTTCACACACTATAATTCTGAGTACTTCAAAAAAGACCATGCTGTCAATTGCATTCTAAGTATAACAAATTGAGCCAAATTCATTGGTCTAGTCGAGAGCCTTTCATGCCCCCGGTGCGTTACCTTTGGTTTTCCTAATGCTTTGCAGCATAAATCACACATCAGCTGCAGAACATGTTTATCCAGAATAGTCTATGAATCCCTAACACCCATCCATGAGCCTGGGACCCTGTGGGATAAACGCAGCTTGAGTGAATTGGCCTAAACCGAGGCCCATGGAGCCAGACAACTCAGCTAGGGCTCCAGGCTTCCTGTTCCCCGTTCCCCACCCCCTCCTCACATTGCCTTCCAAAGATGACCATCACAGGTCCAGTAAATCTGTCTGTGTGGGTTGTTCCTGGACCCCACCCGTGGCAACATCCAGTGGTTGTTGTGCTCCCTCGTGTTACTGAAATGAAGAATATAACTAACAATGATTGTCATTAGCTGCACAAATTCACATCACCAAGTGATGTTTGATCTCTAAAGGCAGTTGTTAAGGTTTGCAAGACTTTATTACATAAAGGTGTTTACAATTTAGGACAACCTTCATATTAATCCAGTCATTTACACTGCAGCTCACCCTAAAATACCTGCAGTCTTCCAGCTAAAATAACCACCCTCTTTCCAAAATAGATCCCAATCTACTGTGGGCAGAGCCCTGTCTTGTAGGGGCGGTTACCATCTCGGGGTCCGGACCCGTTCGGACCGTTTTAGGCAGCAGCTTAATCACCACTGAGGGACACAAATACAGAAGAAGTTGTTGAGTCAGGAAAAGGAGGCAGGCCTGAGGCCAGTGGGCTGACTGGAGCCATGCGTCAGCACATTATTGGCCAGGTGAAAATAGCCTCACCACGCGTTGCTAGACCCCCACCCTGCCAGTCAGGTTACCACACCTCCGTTTGCCCAACACTCGAGGGGCGCAACACCCAGAGGGTGAGAGGGATCACAGGGTCCCTCAGCAAGCGGGACTGCACGGAGGGGTCGCGCTCAGCCGGCAGGTGGCCGAGCGGTGCGTGGGAACCCGGGGGGTCGTGTGTGCCGTGTGCGGGGGGGCCGTGTAACGTGAGTGAGTGACGTGAGCCGTACGTGGGGGCTGCGTAACGTGAGCGAGTGAGAGGGCGAGAGAGTGCTGCATAAACAGAGCTTCGTTACGGAAAGCCTTTAAATCCAGCCTCCGTGTGCAGATATACATGTGCGCATAGCAATGCAACGCGGAGTCTCTTATGGAGGTGATGGTGGTCTGAGAGTGGAGAGAGGTTGTGTGTGCCAAAACAGCTCCTTCTCGAAAGTATCAGAACACGCCTGCTCACACATACACCCACAAAATGGCATAGAGTTACCCTGATGCAGTTCTAGCTAGCAAGCGTTGCTAGGAGATGAGGCTAATCCTGTAAACACTGTGTACAGTTGGCTGCCTTTACTCTGTATCATTAACAGCTTTATCATCTAATTAGGCTCCCGCACTACGTGACATAACTGAATTGTTTGTTAAGTGCCATTCCGTTTAAGGGAAATACGAGTTGACCGAGCGAACTGCGACATGGTTTTGCTTGCTACCTGCAGGTGAAGGTATGGTTTCAGAACAGGAGGATGAAGTGGAAACGAGTGAAAGGCGGTCAGCAGGGCGCGGCGGCCCGGGAGAAAGAGCTGGGTAACGTGAAGAAAGGAACACTCCTGCCCTCCGAGTTCGCTGGCATGGTGGGACTGCACCACCCCCTCGGCTCCCCTGCCAATGAGGACGACAGTCATGACAGCGACCAGAGCTCTGAGCATGCTCACTTATGACCTTCTGGAAACTTCCATCTGAACGCTACAGCTTTCCTCAGGAATCAACTTTCTTAGTACTGCAGGGCCCTTAGAAACTATAGGTTTCGCTATAGGTAACACTAGGGCCAGTTTGGATTTCTTAGGTTTTGTTCTGTTAAACAGATGGTGTGTCATCCGACTTAACAGAATTCAAAATCTCAGCAACATCTCAACGCTGAGATTTTACTTAAAAAGTGTGGTGTGACTGGGAAACTGGATGGATTCATGGGACTCGGATATGCGTTCAGTTGTAAGCTATAGTCTGAAATTGGGTTTTGTAAATAAATGAAAGAATGTTGAAAACATTCCACATAAGTGCCTTGGAAAGAAATTTTGCACTGTGTAATTATTGCCCTAATTGATTTCTACTGTATGTACTCAGATTTAAATTGTTGCCATTACGCATTAACAACATTCTGGATGCAGTTTTGTGCCTGTTGTAACTAAATTAATATCTATTTACTGTCTGAATGACAGTGGTTAATGCCTGTGCTCATTAAATATAATTAATGAACCCTCACTAGTATGTTTCGTACTTTAAAGTGAGCTAACATATGCATAATAACTTCATACCAATATGTAGCATTTTAAAGCACAATTTCGCATTAACATGAGAAAACCATGTTAGAATAGGATGAAATGTCAAACCATCTTACAATAGGCTGAAATGTCTTTAATTGCTTAATGCCTGCTAACATGAGGACTGCTTTAAGATGAAGTGTGATAAATATACAAAACAGGAGAACTGTATTCTTTTTGCCATTCCTCATCTGTTCTCTTGAATGTCTAGCTCTCTTCCTCACAGGCATATCTTCCTATATGCTTTACCTTTTGAATAAACAGGTATTGAAGCTCTAAATGTTTTTGTCATGGCAATGACAATAATAAATTTACTGCAGAATTGCTCAAATCATTTAGAGTACTTTTTCCATGGAAATATCATTGACTCCAAAGAGAATAATGTGATGTAAATGCGATGGAAAGACATGTTGAAAAACTAATATTATGGTTTGGCATTTCTATGACTACCATGTGAGTGTGCATCCTAATTTTTAGAGTGGCATTTTGGCGAGTGGTCTAAATTTTGAGATGTCCTCACTCACTATGAGAGCAGCTGGTGATTCGATACCTCCAGAAGTTTGAACTTATTTGATTTGCGGCTTTGCTGGTCTCCCTGACACACAGGCAAAGCCCAGGCTAAGTGGATTTGTTTTCAGTTGTGGTCAAAGCTAGCCATGCATTTTCCTCCGTGCAAGACGGTTTTGATTAGCTGTCCGATTTAGATGTTTGTATATGATATACTGTGATCAAAGCGAGACACAAAGCAATCCCCTTGAGGAAACAATTCGTGGCTGTAAGAAATGAATGGGAAATATATTTATGACCTCTCAAAGCCAGCCAAGCGCCCAGCTGCAGTGATCCTAGCCATGTCTAAACAAAGACATGATGAATATGGGCTGGCAGATTTCTTTCTACATAGAGAAATCTATATAAAAAAGTCTTATGTGAATAAACATATATCAAGGAAAACATGACTTAGGTATGAGGAATATGCCACAACTCACAAACTCCATCATGAGCACAAATACAAACAAGCACCCCACATTTGTAAGGATGTTTTCTAATAAGAACTGCTTGTTGCTTTTTGTGAAAGACTTGCATGTGGTTCGGGGCGACATGCACGCTGGAAGCCAAGCTAATTCTCTTGTGAGATTTCTTTGTAAAAATAATAAAGTTTCTAGTTTTGTTCTCAAGTTGTATATTAATAAAGTCTGTCGTGACAATGAAAAGCAAGGGGAAGCACATTCTCCTTGAACTTCATAATGTTACTGACAAATATTACCCATGGTGATTATCCTGAAGAAATACGCTACAGGGTTTAGTTTTATTTGTGCTATGGTGCTAAATAATCCGGTTTCTTGCCCTGTTGGATTTGAGCGATCGTCCAGTTGTATACAGCTCTCCTGAGCATTTCCAGGCTCTGATCTATCCAAGTTCAGACAGTCAGTGCCATGCAAGAGGAAGATAAAACTGCGTTTGCTCTGGGATACCTCTGGCCCGTGTTACCTTTGATCTTGGATGAACCCTCCACTTTGACCCCACTGGGAACCGCTTTCCTTTAGCAGGAAGGGAAATGTTGTCATTTCTTAGTGTCATGCCAAGAGCAACAAAACCAACTGAAGACTTTTCCACACAGAATTTGGGTGTCTGCGTGGATTCTCAAAGATATGATTTAAGGTCATTTTCACTGTAGCTGTAGGTGATGACAGATGATGTTCACTGAACTGTGAACCAAGCACACAGTGCCATAGTGGTTTTCATTGTGGTAGTCTGGTGTGCCGGCATCGTTTGAGTAAGGTGGCTCTGTGTAAGAGCAGATCTTTGTTATGTCAGTCATCAGCATGGTGCTGATAATGAAACACGGGCATTTTTTAAATAGACTCAACCGTTTTACTTCAGTGAAACAAATGTCTTGAGAATAAAAAATGGATTTGGATATGCCTGCATAGAGTTTCTCACAGTTTCTACAGTCTGGGTCAAGAGCAAGTCGTGGTGCATCTGGGAGAAATTTTTAAAAAGGGGCTGTCTGTGAGAAATCTTCAACCACTACATGTTTGTTCAAATAACTGAGCTTAACCTGGAGATCAGATCCCATCATAGATCCTTAAGCCTGATCACGTTCCATGGCTGTTTGAAAGAGAAAGTGAAGCATCATGCCTTGAGACTAAAACTACTGATTTCTTTGTTACTTAAGAAGCTGTTGCCCTGATGTGATAATGAAATGGTTTAACCATGTAACATTTTTCAGACATAAAATCCTTATTTGGCAAATTGAAGTTAGACTCCCCTATGTGTTTAAGATATAATTTGAATTAATTATGCTTTTGGAAAGATTTTTATAGCAACTCAAACAAATTCTGCATCCAAAATTCAATGTGGTTTAATACTGTGGTATTCTAGATTCAGGAATCGTCTAGGGCTCAGGAAATTGTTCCGAATCTTGAGATTATGGCCGGATGATATCGAATGACGAAATGCAGGAAACCACAACGCTTCCAATAAACTGGCAGGGGACCATGAGTGACAGCTGTTTTGTCCATTTGGAGTCTATTTATTGGCACAACAGTGACTTTTACTACAGTATATCTGGGCCAAGAACCGAAAGAAAGTGAGTGGAATGTGACTTTACACAAGTTATGCAAATGACCTCTGGACCAAAAAAGAGATGAATATATTAAATAAAAAATATATATAGAAAATGATTTAATCAAGTAAAACATCGCGATCTTTACTATACCGTCATTTTAGCAAAATGTTCAAGGAGCAGTAATAATTAAAACATGAGGAAATGTATTTCTTGCATTAAGCATACATTTGTTCTTAGACATATTAATACAGTCATGAGTGTGTGTCTATGTATGTATGTGTGTGTGTTATTTATTCAAATGTTGGGCTGAGACATTAAAAATTCATCAAATTAGGCAAATGTGTTAAATAAAGCTGTTTATAGAACCATCAGAAGGCATGGATGGGACAACACAACTGGAAATGATTGTAAAAGTGTAGGACTGAATGAGACCAAAGCCTGTCTCTGGTTTACGTACATGGGGAAAACAAGTTCATTTATTTTTTACCAACACTTTTACTGTGTGCAAGGACACACCCAATCTGCCCAGACTTTTATTTTAAAGTTTAAAGCTGCAGTAAAATCACACTTGAATTCAATAAAGACTAAAATTTGAAAGACCAAAACAAATTCTTAAATTCCTTCCTTGTTGTTTATTCATTTATTTAATCAGCACATTGGGATTTTTGTCAGTCAAATAGTGCTGTTCACAGAAGTCATACATAAAGTTGCCAAAAAGTTGACTTGACAGGAAACACAAACATCTGCTCTACAAATGTTGCCATTTTCCACATAACACTGTAGTCCAAGGCCAGTTGACTGGGAGCAAGAATACATTCTTCTGAACTATTAGGCACAAGTTAAGTGCCTAATGTTTTAGTTTGAGAGGATAACTTATCAAAATCTGGCTAATTCATCTTATGGAATATAAATCACAGTACTTGATCAATGGTCATTAATCTTTGCAGAGGCTGAAAAAATCTACAAAAAATATCATATTTTCTCTTCAGCACAGCACTGTTGGTGGTAGTTATCATTCTTGTCCAAAACATTGTCTTGTACAGACCTTGTAAGACATCTTCACATGGACTAATTGAGAAGCAGAGTATAATCATGGGTTTTATATGCCCATCTGGATTTCCCAATTAACTGTCTGATCCAATCCTATCTTGTTTCTCGGTCCACCTGTGTACACACAGCATAGCATTCTTAAAATTCCAGGACACTCCCAAACACTCCCGATCTCTAGTGGAAGAACATCAGTTTGGCTCAGAAAAATTGGCATTTAAAGTAATTGACTTTATATTTTCATTGTTTTCTAAAATATAATTTATTCACATTTACAAATACATAATTTCTAATCATTAAACATGCTAATAAGATTTTTAATATTATTAAAAAATGTTCAACGCGTTGGTTAAGATCAGTAACAATATGTAAAGCTGTATAATGTGATAGAAATTTCAGTTAAAGCCATGAGGTCCTCCCATGCACACACACACACACACACACACACACACACACACACACACACACACACACACACACAATGCAGGCTAGAAATTTCATGTGGCTAAGGGAGATCTGTTTTAAGTTGTGCATGGATGGTCTCAGATCCAAAACACCCCCACTCCCAAAAGGCAACAACACCCACATTCTCACCGGACTGGTGTGGCTCATGCTTGTGAATTTGCCAATTCAGAGATCAACTGGGCGATGACACTCATTCTGTGTCCAGTGATGAAGTTTGTCCAGAGGTTTCCATAGCCTCATTCAAGGTGTGCTTAAGCAACATTCTGTCAACATTGTGAGAATGCTGTACACTAGATGGTCCTCTGTCAGAAAGCGTGCAATGATTCTGGGATCAGTGCCGAGCAGCACACCTGCAGGAGACAGTAAGGAGAAAGTTTCCAAAACTGAGTGCATCTGAAACTTTCTGTGACTTTTCTTTAGCGAAGTTTTCATGTCAGATCCATCTCCCTCTATCCTCACAAGCAGCTGCCTTCACAAACCCAGATCCCTTTTGATCTATAGTGCCACATGGGTCAGATATGTTGTAGATGGACCGGGGCTACCAAATGAGAGTTTTCTGTGCAATGCCTCATCACTTTCAATTGCATTACAGTGGAATTTCAAGCAAAATTTAAAGGCCAACATATATAATTTGTTCTGCACACAGTGGACAGAGCATGTTTTCTTAATGAATCTGAAAAAAAATGTGAGATCGTTTGGAGACATAGCCTTACGCAAGATATTTGTACATTGTTTGGAGATAACAGAGATTATGCCTGAGAAAGTGTCTGAACAGCATGTTAGCACGTTTGCATTACCTCTCATCCATGAAGCTTTTCTATTTCTAGGGTGGACTTCTATTAGTTTCTTGGGGGCCCAAGATTTGGACATACAATGGAGCACAATTTGGCAGCTACCACTCATTTTCTTCTCTAAGATGGAATGGAAACAAGTAAGACAAGCCATGATCAATAATAATAAGCCGGAATAACTGGGAAAACTATGGATTTTCTCTATACTTTCCCTGGAGATTTTGACATATTGAATGAATGAATGAATATTGCTTGCCTTAACAAAGCATTTACAGTTTCTCTGCTCACATAATGATTTAACAGTGTACTTTTACATCAAAGGCAATCAAACGCAGTCGTTGTGCATTCCGGCTTCTTTTGGATACTACAGTCAAACATTGCACAACACCCCTGGACCAGAGAGTGCCTTGCTCAAGGGGCCAACCCTGGCTGTACAGCAAAGATGGGATTTGAAACCACAACCTTCCAACTGATAGCACACAGTCCTACACCCTAGACTACACAAATACCATTGGAGTTTGGAGCCTGACACATTGGTCCGGCATACTGTTTTTCTGACGCATTGGTCCTTTGGTGTATCATAAAGGGATTTGAATTTGTGTTGAAGGGTGTGAGATCCTTCACTGCTCTATCTTGAAATAATGTGTAACAGTTTCCAGCCAATTCTAGTTAAATATTATCACTTCTATGCTGGCATGGTTTGTTCAAAAATTTTTTACGAAACTCAGAGAATGCAGAAGTGTTTTTTTTTTTTTTACATTTAAATCCAGACAGAACATGGCTACTACACCATTATGATGCCTCCAGGAACACTTCTAGTGTATAATTGGGTTTAACTAAAGTGACTTTTTGACCCGAAAAGCTCTCCCAAATTACAGTCCAAGAAACACTATTTGAAAATGCAACACAAACAAACATTAGTAAATAAATGATCATAATAAATAAGTAAATCATGATTTATGGACCCATTCAGATGTTTTAAGGCCAACAGATGTTCTGTGAGCTGTGAGCTTTTACAGTATAGGTCACCCTACCTGTGCCACTGCACAGAGACATCGTAAATTGTTCAGATGTTAATGGTATCCCTATAGGAGGCTGGTCTGGAAGAATGCAGCATTCTAATTTGGTAAGTTCTTCTTACACCTATGAATTAAACTTGAATTCAAATATAACTCAGATCACATCTACACATAGACATGCTCAGCATAGGATTTATTTCTGAAGATGGAAGATTTTTATTTTACTCTTTTTGCTAATCAAGTATGGAACAAAGTTCCCCAAGACCCTAGCAGGTAATGAACTTCTTTCCACTTCTTTTCATTAACTACAATACAAGCACTGATGAATGTACTGTAGTTAAAGCAGGCAGTGTTCTTAGCAGGCTGTGTTCTTCTGCGAATGTTTATTATTACTATTGTATCATTAGTTTGACAATTTTGTTTTTTTTCTTTCTTCTGTAATTTCAGTGATTCATTGTGTCCTGCACCACTGTGACTACCAGCCCAAGGGGAATTTTCTTCTCATACTTTCCCTTTGTCACATAAATTCCATGCTTTTTCATTATATTCCAACTCCAGTTTTTTGCCCATCATCAGTCCAACATGCCACAAAATGGCCTTGGCCTTCTGCTGTTTAGAAACCTTTGTGGTCTGACTGCCAACTGAAAAGGTTTGAAAAGACCTTTTTAGACATTTTAGGAAAGAAATGGCATCTCAGTGTTAAATTGTTACTTGGGTTGTAATAAGGAACATTCTAGCTTCATCCTAATCCAGAAACCATCACGTCCAGTGTCTCAAATGTTTTGTTGTCATCATAGAGCTCCATTCTGGATACTGATGAAAAACTGCAGCCTGGTCAATGGCTATAGCTCGTGGTTAAAATTTAATATGCTGCCTGTTGAGACTTTCTTTGAGCTGAGGACTTTGCTATGCTTGGTGGAGGGCAGTTTAATGGCATGGTCGACCTGAGTGGGCTGGAAAGATGGACAAGGGAGAGATGTTTAAAAGGGCAGGCAGGTGCAATCCCAGATGCTCCACAACGACAAACCGTGGGCTGGAGTGGAGGCAATAAAGATCAGACATACTATAAACAGATACCAAGGGAGATATAACCTGAGCAACCGACTCTTTCCTGAAACTCAGCGGACCTGGACCTCGGAATTGGCACAAGGCCCCTCATATTTGTCATTCATTTTTTCCCATGAAAAGGGCTTTCACTGTAAGCCTTAGCAAGAGTGCTGATCAGAGAGGGTGGACTCCAGTGTAATTAGTAACAGTAACAGTAATTAGTCAGGTTCCGTCTACCCAGCAGAGAATGCAGAATGTAGAATGAATCGTTAACAAATTAACAAAAAATAAACAAAAGAGAGCCAAACAAATAGTCAATAACTGTTGATAAACAGTATGGTTCATTAATCAAGACACTAATGTCTATATCAAATAAGCAAACACTTGTCTGTGTGTGGTCTTGGTTAAAATCACATGCTCAGAAGTGAGGGTCTGTATTCCTGAGTAACACAGGGCACTTTGTCTTCACAAGTGCGGTAATAAAGGAAACAGGAGAGTGGTTTGGCCCCATAAGCCTCAGGTCATGCCGAACTTCATGCAGTGCACTCATTCACTCATGTAATAATCCTGTAACACATCTTCCTGTGGAAGAGGATGGAGTGACCCTTAACCTTTTAACCTCAGGTTCGCTGAAACAAATCACGTTCGCGTCCGAAAAAAGCGCCACACTTACTTTATCAAAAACATGTGGGAGCATTTGAGATCCTCACACCTGTGTGTCTTTCACCATTGAAACTGTTTCATATGAAATAAACATCCCCGATGCTTTTCATCCACCTTATTTACTCCAAATACACAGGACCTGAAGCCTACTTACACTGTTTGACTCATGAGGAAGCCACATGTACTAATGGCAGTTCCCTGTACGTGTTTTGACTGCTCTCTCATCAGCCCTGTTTCCTCTATACATTTTTGCAGAGGACTGGCATGTGTTAAACTGTGCGGAACAGAACAGGGGGAAGGTGGGAGTTAGAGAGTGTAAGAGGCCAGTAAGAGTAGAAGTCAATAGGAATTAAATGGGGAAAAGAGAGAGTGGAATTATTAGGACCATTTGAAGTAAAAAGCTTACAACGTGTAAAACAAAAGTCATATCACATATGCTCATCATTTTTATTTTATTTTTTTACATTCATAGTGTGTCAGTGAAATGACGGTCTGCATTCTCAAAGGTATTGTGAACACAGATGCGTTACGTTCTGTTTTGTGCGGTCAGTGTTTTAGGGAAGGGTGAGGAATGATGGCCAGGAAGCATCCTGTCTTAATAGGAAGGGTGAGGATGAATCAGACAGGTAAGGCCAGGAGAAAGGAGTATGGAGAAGGAAGAAAGAGATGGGATGAAGAAAGAGAGGCAAGAAAGCAGAGAGAGAGGGAGAGAGAGAGAGAGTATGCTGTCCAATGCAGTCGAACACCGTTGTTTGAAGAACAAACCTGGTGTGGCTGTAGTGGGTTGAGCCCCTGGTGAAGAGCGCTGTCGTAAATCTAGCCCGGGGCTGGAGGCTTCTGGCCGTGCCGGTTGGAGGGTGTACAAACGCAGGCAAGCGCTCAGGATGTGGAGATACTGCACTGCAGCCAGGCCCAAGGGCCCAAGAAACAACAGCAGCTGTGGCCCGGAGCCCGAGCCACGCACAGGTCACCCAGGTCATCTGGTCTTGCTTGGGTGATCATAGATTATACAAATAGATCCCTGCAATTTTAACTGATTTTTTTTATATAGGCCTATATAATTTTTTTTAGAAGATGCAACCATGAACTTTTAACATTAAGTCTTTGTGTTTGTTCTAGTTTTAGCAGTATCGTTTCAACTAATTCGTCCTAAATTGAGGAAAACAATTAGTTCAGTGTGCATGGTGTATGCATCTCAAAACACAGTTCATCATATCAATCAATCATATTATACCATATTATGTCATACTATACAATAATATACAATCCTATAGCTTTCTCTTCCACACAATACCCTACTATATAATACTCTTCCATACTACTCCACACTACATAACAGTATACCATATTTTGCCATATTATGCCATAAATATAGTATTTACATTTACAAGATTGACTTACAGAAGTGTTTTGTGGTCTATATCAAATATATACCATCATATATACCAAATATATACCACCATGTGACAAATTAGTTAACTAAGAAGAATACTTAAGAATATTCTAAGTTTTGATTTTTGACACATATTTAAGAGCATATTTAAGAGCTTAGTGAGCACATGAAGTGGTGGGTCTTAGGACAAACATTATTACAAATGTACCAGTTTTATCGCAAAACTGGTGAACCTACGCTTTAATTAATTTTTGACACAACACTGTTCAGAATTTATTCCCTTTTCTCTGTTCAGCTGTGTAACTAAAGGGACTGTTGTTAGGGAGTTCTATGTACGTGTATGGGCGTTAGACCAGTAGGGGAGACCGGGGATGGTTGTAACACTTTTTGCTTCAGCACCTGTAACTCACTGAATTTTTGAGCTAGACTTCTCTTTTATACAAAGTACACCCATTTGTTTACTACAAATGGCACCAATTCAAACTTCAATTGATATATCACAGCCGTTGTGATTTGATGTCAAATACAAGGTGTTCCCTTGTTACAACCTACCCCACTAGCGGGGTAGGTTGTAACACATGCTAGGGTAAGTTGTAACAATTAGACAAAAGAAGCAAAAACAGAGGCCACACCATGCAAAATGCTTCAAAAATATATTTTTTAAATAAAATAACAATCCAGAACAATGTATCTCTTTCTGTGACTGACCATAACTCATATGCCCTTTCTGTTTTACTCAGAAGTGTGTGTGTGTGGGTGTGTAAATTAGTGTACTAGAACAAACTTATTTAACAATATGTATGCTTAATGAACACTAATACAATGTACCTGTGTAAAGAACATGTAGGTCAAATAATAACCAACGTCAATGTGTGTGTGTGTGTGTGTGTGTGTGTGTGTGTGTGTGTGTGTGTGTGTGTGTGTTACATGGCAGATACCATGTGCCTTTGCAACTGACTTGCCCTTATTTGTGACCTCATCAGATGCTTCTTTTTAAAACATTTGCAGGCACACCTCTGTCAGTCTTTCTTTAAAATTATTAAAAAATCAATAAAGTTTCCTTAGTTGTATGTAAGGTGATGGCTGTAACACGTTTTAAAGCTGTGTTACAACCATCCCCACCCCTGTCAGCCAGTGTTTAACTAGCTGTATTAGCAAGGTGATTTGAAATTAACAGGGGAAAAATGCATCACAATTTACCTGAGAAACTACAGTTTAATGTAATATAATTCATATGGTTTTATCTGCAATAGTATAAGTACTAAACAAAATATAGTCTTGATTCAGAAATTTACTTTCTCACCTCAAAGCCTTGATATTCACCATGTGGGATCAGGGAGGAATTGGGTAAATACTGAAATGATCATATAACTCCTATTTTATCCGTGATGGCTGGAACTGATGGTGTTACAACTCTCCCCATGTTACAACCATACCCGGTCTCCCCTATCCGTTTTTTTTTTTGAACCATCCAGTTTTGGGTTGCATGCCAAAAATGATGTGAAACTGAATGTATCTTGTTATTATTTATCCTATATACAAATTTTGTTTAGTTGCTTTTGTTATTGTTTGTTTTTTGTTGTATTTTTTATGTTTCATTGGACTGTTGTACACATTAATAAAGCACCTCTCAGTATGCTTTATTCTAACAATGTGATCAAACACAACTTTTTTAAAGAGCGCCTGCCTGATTTCCTCCATTCACACTTTTCCTCCATCTTGTCCCCCAAAAAGCTCATTCTGTATGCTTGGCAGTGGGGTGGTGGAGACAGTGTGAAGTCTTGTGATGACAGAGCGGTTTGTCCAGTGTCCTGGGGCTTGGGCTGCTGTTGAAGTTGGCACCCAGCATTAAGAGTCTCATGTGCCAAATACCAAAAGCCTTCACACCCCATTGATAACATGAGTGACGGGGCGTTCAGTTACTCAGCAGATTGCAAATCAATGCCTCATTTGATACCGCTACACAGACACTACATTCTTTATGTGGTAGTGCGTGATTGCAGTTTTTCCCCCTTGTGAACATCAGTGAGGATTTAGGACGCGGTAATTTAGTGATGCATAATTATATACACGATGCCTTCTTCTTTTGACATCCCACTTGTTTGATGTGGCGACCGCCCAACATCCCGAGAGGAGAACGCTGCCAGTGTGTTTGGCAGCGCAGATTTGCAGGCTTCAGCGTTCCCCGCTCAGAGACCTAGTTTCCGTGGCGTTCCCCAAAGCCCCGCCCGCTCGGACTGCGCAGCCTCCCGCTGTGCTGGAGAGCAGGGAGCCGCACTCCACTGCAGCCTGGCCCCTCCCACTTCCCCCCTAGTGACACCTCACATCAATCTTTCCCCCCACGTCCCATCCAGAGTGAGCTGGGGAA
Source organism: Brachyhypopomus gauderio (assembly GCF_052324685.1). Lineage (NCBI taxonomy): Eukaryota > Metazoa > Chordata > Actinopteri > Gymnotiformes > Hypopomidae > Brachyhypopomus > Brachyhypopomus gauderio. The sequence continues at coordinate 11,041,345 of NC_135216.1, read as the reverse complement.
AACAGTGGAGACTTAACAACAGACCGTCTGCCATTGGTGCTCGGAGCTTGGCAGCTGCATTATTTATATGTGCTATCTAACTAAGGGAGTTGTTTGAAAACGCTTCCGAGGCTTGAATGACGGATGGCAGCCTTCCATAGACCTTCTACTACTGAAAAAACACAATACTTCAACAAGAAAAAATAATAACGCCATTTGGGCTTTTGGGCTCTTTCGTTCTCAAGGCCAGCCAATGCATGTATGGCACACTAAACACATCTGAGAGTTGTTTATCTTTAAAAACACTGCTCCTGCTCCTGGAAGCATTCGGCGTGGTGGTTTGTGCGTATTTAATTTGGCCCGTGTTCTGGTCCTGCAGTAATGGTGAAATAGTCAGTGTCAAAAAGCAAAATTACAGTACAACGCTTAAACTCCACAGCAATAAATTTCCCCTCCCATTTTCACATTTGAGCCGTTTGCTTTAAGTTGTGAGTGGGGTAAAGGAGTTAGTCATGCTCTTTGAAGCCGACGACTTTCTCCTTCTTTATGGTGGCCTGTGAGGTGTGATGTGCCAAAGCCCATTTGTAGAGACAGATGGGTGGTCCATCATTAGGTCTAAGCTCCACTAAACTTTACAAGCATGTAATTAGTCCCAAGTATGAAGTCAGATGCCAAGGTAATGCATCTTTTACCTCAACACGTGAGTGTAGAGGAAATAAGGATCAAGCCTTGTGCTGTCTGTTGGCCAGCTGTGCCAGAGTATTCTCACAGTAATATTATCATTGTCTACCATAAGAAAATGAGAGCATCTTGGGCAGTCTATAAAGAAGAGCTGTTTCACAGCATCGTCTCCACACCTCGCTGTTCGCTCCTTCATGAAGTTGCTTGATGTAGATTTGTGATTTTATTAGTACACAGATCACATCACTGAAATAGCAGTGAATCAAATGTAGTAAGGGCTGACATGGAGAACATTCTCCTCTAGTCTTTAATGGAGGCTGGCAAAGATTTCTTCAAGGCAAATTTATATACCACATTTCATACACTGCAGTCAGCATCAGTAAACCAATGTCTGGAACCCATGTTCATTTAAAAAAAATTGCGGATACCTTTGGATTTATATCAGTATTAATCAGCACCAGTTTTTCACCAACACATTTATCACTGAATTATTACAGCTGCTAAAAAATTCCTCTTGAGCCTGAGTACGGTGCCTAGAGCCCAGCAGACATTCTCCCCACTGCCCAGAGGGGATTTAGGTTTCAGAGAGAGGAGCTGTGATCCTTATAAACAGCTCTGGAGAAGCCTTAATGGCCAAAGGGATACAATCAAACCTGTGTCTGCTCCTCGAACTCAAACAATAAGCCTTTATTGTTAAAGTGGGTTGCAGAAGTGTGCTCTTTCTCTTCATGTGGGTGTGTGTGTATTATGTGTGTCTGTTTTTGCAGTTTTCTCTTAGAATGAACTACAATTTACAGCCACAGATTTATAACACTGGATATTTTTCATCGGACTAATCAGAACTCCTCCAGCCAAGTGGGTTTATTACTCATAATTTATACATTCCTGTCAGCTTGGAGGAATATATGTGTAATACTACCACCGAAAAAGGAGTATAGCAAAAAATGAGGAAAAAATCGCTTACGAATAACCTGCATTGTTGTTTTACGTGTTTAGGTGTGATCATCAAAAATAGATGGATATTTTAACATGTATTTCTTACAGGTAGTTTCTTTTACAGAGTCAGGTCTTTTGAATGTGACATGTGACTCAGAGCCAGGATGGACTGCTTCCTCCAGTCATGTGATGAATGTAGGCCTCTGCTTGGGAGATGGCTAGCTTCTCTTCCTCCTGGGGATTACACGTGTGCGCTGGTGGTCCAAGTGGATGAAGAAAATATTTGTGTGGTAAGATCAACCACTTCCTGTCTGAATTATCCTGAGATCCCATCAGTCACCAGGGCTTTGCAGGCAAAATAACCCTAGTTAAGTAGGTTTATAGGTGTTTATTGGTCTGGCATGTTCAATATTCCGTTAATAAAAAATGTGCCATTGCTAGACAAAGATACAGTTGTGATCAAATTTATTCAACCCCCAATGCTGCGAAGGGTTTTATGGAATTCAGTGCACATTTGTAATTGTGTTCATAATGAAATCTTACAAGGACTTGTTAAAGAACTAAATGCAACTAAGATAGCATCAATTTTTTTGTCATAAAGTATTAAATGGCCTTTTTGTGATTTCTTCATTGACACAATTATTCAACCCCTTTACGACTACCACTCCTAAGAACAGAGGTTCTTTCCAGTGTTTTCCATCAGGTATTGAAAACATCTGTGGATGTCAACGAGCAGCAATCAAGCATGATAAGCACCAATTAGGCAGATTTAAAAGGACTGTGATACTCAGCTCCTTCTAGACATCTACTGGTGTGATTCCAAGCATGGTGAAGGCAAGAGAATGGTCCCAGAAGACAAGAGAAGAGGTTATTGCTCTTCACAAGAATGGCAATGGATATAAAAAGATTGCGAAGTTGTTAAATATTCCAAGAGACACTATCGGAAGTATCATTCGCAAGTTCAAGTTAAAGGGCACAGTGGAAACGTTACCTGGTCGTGGCAGAAAGAAGATCCTGACCGCAACTGCTGTGCGCTACCTGAAGCGTAATGTGGAGAAAAATCCCCGCGTGACTGCTAAGGAACTGAAAAAAGACCTGTCAGATGTGGGCACTGAAGTTTCAGCTCAGACAATAAAGCGCGCACTGCATAACGAAGACCTCCATGCCAGAACGCCCAGACGCACCCCCTTGCTGACTCCAAAGAACAAGAAAAGTCGACTGCAGTATGCCAAAAGTCATGTGGACAAGCCACAAAGGTTTTGGGACAGTGTACTGTGGTCAGATGAAACTAAATTAGAACTGTTTGGGACAATGGACCAGCGCTATGTTTGGAGAAGGAAGAACCAGGCTTATGAACAAAAGAACACCTTGCCTACTGTGAAGCATGGCGGGGGGTCAATTATGCTTTGGGGCTGTTTTGCTTCTAATGGTACAGGAAAGCTTCAACGTGTGCAGGGTACCATGAATTCCCTTCAGTACCAGGAGATCTTGGAGGAAAATGTGATGGAGTCAGTCACAAACCTGTGGCTTGGGAGACGTTGGACCTTCCAACAGGACAATGATCCGAAGCACACATCCAAGTCCACTAGAGCATGGTTGAACATGAAAGGCTGGAACATTCTAGAGTGGCCATCGCAATCACCAGACTTAAATCCAATTGAGAACCTCTGGTGGGACCTAAAGAAGGCAGTTGCAGTGCGCAAGCCTAAGAATGTGACTGAACTGGAGGCTTTTGCCCATGAAGAATGGGCTAAGATACCCATAGGTCGCTGCAAGACACTTGTGTCAAGCTATGCTTCACGCTTGAAAGCTGTCATAACTGGAAAAGGATGTTGTACTAAGTACTAAAAAATAATGTCACTAGGGGGTTGAATAAAACTGATAATGATGTGAGCACAGTAAAGACATTTGTGGTTATTCCATCATAAATATTATGTTATGTTTGTCTAATTTATAAGTGCCTCTTTGATATAATTGTAAATAAGATGACTAAAATGATCAAAATCAATGTCAAACTGGCCAAAACACTTTATTTCAGTGGGGGTTGAATAAATTTGATCACAACTGTATATGTTAGGTAATGCATGCTATGTTTGAATGACATCAGTGTGACATAAAAATGGCTCTGATGCAGCATTATGTAGTGAAATAAAAGTTACTTGAAAATGAGTCACAGTATTGTTGTTAGAAACATTCTGTTTAAATCTACATCAAATGAAATAAGAGCCATATCAGTTGCACCTGATACTTCCAATACCACAAAGTACACTAACATTGTAGGATGTGAGTGACCAAAACCAAATGTTTCCCTCTATGTGATTTTTTGTCTAAGAAGTCACATGACATTTAAATATGTGACATCTGGGAGAACAATAAAGCAGAATTAATTTACAATTCACTGCATGAACTTTAGTGACTGCTTCCCAGTTTCGCAATTGTGGGCCTTTCTGATGTATGCATGCATTTAGAAGGCCAGTAATATCTGCTATACCAGCAACACTTGTGCCTGTGCCAGTTATGCCTGTGCACTCTTTCTTTTATAATTAGCACTGTAGTTTAATTCATTAATTTAACAAATTAACTATTTTAATAGTTGTTTCCAGCAAGTGTTCTAGTACAGGACACTGTGTTCTAGTGTTCCAGAGAATCATGTTGTAGTGTCCCAGTTCATTGTGTTCTAGTGTTCCAGAGAATCATGTTGTAGTGTCCCAGTTCATTGTGTTCTAGTGTTCCAGAGAATCATGTTGTAGTGTCCCAGTTCATTGTGTTCTAGTGTTCCAGAGAATCATGTTGTAGTGTCCCAGTTCATTGTGTTCTAGTGTTCCAGAGAATCATGTTGTAGTGTCCCAGTTCATTGTGTTCTAGTGTTCCAGAGCCTCATATTCTGGTGAGGGGGTTTCACACTTCTGCTCAGCTAGCTCATAAATCCTGTTCAGCAGGGTGTTGATGATGTATTTATTAGTTTATTTATTACTAATATAAGACAATAAAATGTCTTTACTCACTTTGCCAGTTATTGTCAGACCATACAATGCAAGTCTTAAAGTTGTTGGTTCCAGACAAGAAAGACGTGGATTATGTAAGATACGTTTTTCTATGCTGTGGTGCTCAAAGACTCTCCTTTGAGAACATTCTTAAGTGATGGAGTTGACTTTGAGGTGTATGGGGTTTTAGTCATGTGTGTTTATGTGTGTCAAACGTGCATCCTTTTCTCGTCTGAAGACCATTTGACTGTAAAGTCTGCCTGACTTCACCCAGGCCCCTTCTGCCGGTGCAATTTGTCCTCCCAGCTGAAGGACGCAATTGACCATAAAATTGCAGTGCCTTGCTGAAGACGTGTGGCAGCGGCCGGGCCAAGCAGCAGATCACCACCGACCCCTCATTACTCGGCATCCTCCCCTGCCAACCCATCCCACATCTGGAATCAATTACACATGTCTGCCGCTAACGAGATGTGGAGCGCTGATGCGATTCACACGTGAGGCTCGATGTGCCTTTTACAGCTCAAGTCCATCTGTTGCTCAGTCTCTCTCAGGTGATAAAACCGATAGAGGGCTCCTCCTCAGGGATTTATATGGCACCCATACACATATACTTATCAGAAAGTCTCACGGATATTAAAAAAATGAATAAAGATTTAGGAAACAGTTTATTGGTACTGATGTACTTAGGATTTATACTTTTTCTGCAATTGATATGTTCTTTTTATGTGACATCATGATATGGTATTCAAATCATTAAGTTAAATTCAGTGCAAAGTCCAGAATAAATTAATAAACTTCACCTGTCAAGTATTGTTCAAAATGCCCCAATCACATTATTACAGTTACAACAATAACAACAGTTATCTTATTTTTGCAGCAATTGTAAATAGTCTAGTATTTGGCTAAGAAAACAATGATATTAACCACAAATAGATTAAAATCAATCTATCAGTACCAAGTATTATTTACTTCAGAGAGTATAAATAGTAAATAAAGTCATGAATTGCCACTTTCCCACACAGTTAAAAGCATCACAAACACATATCAAACATATGAGTCATGTATGGACACAGATGAGCATTTTGATAAAACACTGGGATTCCTTTCTTAACACCAGTTGAAAAAATTATATTATCTCTATATGGAACATAATATGTTATATATATATATTATATGTTATAGCTATATACACATATGTGTGTGTGTGTGTGTGTGTGTGTGTGTATAATATAAGTATAAAAACAGTACTGCAGTACTGATGTTGTTCTATGAAATGTTTTTTTATCTTCCATTGCTAATTCTACTGTTTATTAATAATGTCCTTAAAAAAGTCACATATGTTCAGGAGCCACAGCTATTAGCGTGTGTTTTTATCCTTTATGAATTGGAACATGCTATTTGGGTGGGTTTTCTCCTGACAGGGGGCCACTACTTCCTGGCTTTTCTTAAAGGTTCCCAAAACTGTACTAATGATTTTTGCATAGCAGCAGCTGAGCTTATGTGGGAACCAATTTACTTACTCAAAAAATATGTTAACAATATAATATCTGTTCTTAATGTGAATGGCCATGCCGTGAGGGCGTTTTGATGTTGTGTGAGTCGGATAACTGTGGGTAAGACCAAGGACTTAGAATGGCAACACGGGACAGCATTTAATTGCATTTGTTATAAAAGAGCATGAGTGAAACAGCCTATGGATATGGCAGCACCCTAAAGCCAGACCTGTGTGATATATGTCTGTGGTGTTGCTATAGCTCGCCAGAACGTTCTTAGTAAAATACCACCAGGCCTGGACCATAAACCTGGGTGACAGACATCTGCTCAGCTTTCACTGAGTGAGTGGCAGCACTCACAAGCCTCTCACATGTATAGCTTTAAGAATGTGTGTGTGTGTGTGTGTGTGTGTGTGTGTGTGTGTGTGTGTGTGTGTGTGTGTGCGTGCGTGTGTGCGTGTGTGTGTGTGTGTGTGTGTGTGTGTGGGTGTGTGTGTGTGTGTGTGTGGTGATTGCTCTCTAATGATGTAACACTTGGCCCTGGCTGGGTGGTTTTGAAGGCTGCTCTTGGTATTTCCCTCAGTAATTACCCATTCTCCCCAAGCACTGATGGAGGCTGGCCCTGACCCACCAGTGAAATCACTGAAGCCATTTCAGAGAAAAACTAATAAAAACCCACCTGCCTGCCACTTCACAGGCTGCCTGGGATAGCGACACAGTGAGCTGTTCTGCATTAGCACAGAAACAGACTCTGATTTAGTCATCTTATCTGCCCTCCACTCTACCCTCCTGCTTAATATTTAACTTACATATGAGGGTTCACTACATTCAAATCCGGTTAATATCATTACAACCCTTGAATCCTGCAAGAATCCGTTAAGAACATTTTAATGTCAGTGCCTCTTGTGTCTTTGGGTGTAGTCAGTTAGCCGTCATGCAGCTAAATACATGCACCCTAATCATAATAAATAATTTTCAAAATGTAGCTTGTGCTTATATATAATTAAATATTACACAATAGTGAAATTAACAGTTTGGCTGTTTGTTTTCATACAAAATTCTTTCCAGATCTTACATACAGTATACTTGCAATGGTGAAATTATGCTGTAAATTTAACTGATAACTTAAATAGTGCCAAAACAAATGTTCAAGTACTGATTGCTCCATATTTGTATTCAGACCTGCAATGTGGGTGTAGCTCTGCTGGCACAGACCTGCAGCAAAAACCCATCCAATCTTTATTTACCATGGCAATTCTCTTCCTTCTTACCACACTCACCACTGTCCTCCCGTTCACCTCATTCTTGTGTTTATTATTCTTCACTGGTCATATGTAGGTCTGTTTTTCCTCTGGTAGGTATCAGGCCCGTGGAGGGCATGCCCAGCAGGGCGTCGGACTGTGAGGGGGCATTGCGTTGAGAGGATGTGGTCATGGCCAGCCGACTGTGTCGGCGCTGATATATCCATCTCTTTAAGGACTGACAGAAAGTGAAAGGTGAGAGAATTGTACTTCCTTTTGTGGACTGCTGGTGGGAGTCTCCCCAGGTTCTTGTATGAGTTTCCCCTCAGAGGTAAAAAGCCTTTTCCTGGGTTTCACCTAAAGTCATCCATTATAGGGAACACACTCACTGACCCAAGAACAGTTTTTTTCAGGATCAGAGCTGTCTTTCCCTTCCCACAGTGTACACACGCTGTGAACCTTAGGTCAGTCTTCCACACACGAGTCAGGAAGGGGCGTTTCGTCTTCTTACATCAGCCCTTCTGATAAATCCAAATTGACATGTACTTCGAGTAGCTCTTCCGAAATGACTGTGCCGGATGTGGCGAACAGAAACAGGACTTGTTGTGATTTCCCGGCGAATCTGGAGAGTCGTGAGGGTGGTGAGACTAACAGCTGCTGAGTCGGAGGACTGACTGGAGTTAGCTGGGGCGAGTGGGAGAGCACGGCGGACCGGCGCTCAACATGGCCGCCGGGGTGACATGTTGAATGCAGATGCGAATGCTACTGGCTCTGGTTTTAGGAGTAGGGCCTGTAGAGTGAAATGGTCTGGCCCAACTCCCAAGTTCATATTTATATTCATGGGAAGGGTGTAAATAAGAAACAAAAGGCCTTACGGAAGGCCTGGAATAGCTACTGTAAGTAAACAGTGAAATGTGTACGTCGCGCTTTTTATTGGCACCCATTTCAAGTGAGCTATTTTACGTTCACCCCACGATGCTACTGTTTCTGTAGCTGTGCCTAGTTACAGTCCCCTTTTAATGTGCATGTAAGAACTCTGGCATGAACTTCATTTCTTATTTTGCATGGTTTCAGTTCCAGAGTCAGTTTTATATTTGTAATTGTACTTAGTCACAGCATGTGCTGACCCCAAGTGGATCACACTATGGAAAAACAACTGTAGCCATGCAGACTGGGGCTGAAATCATACAAGAACAATTCTTATGCTGTTTGCTTCTACTGTGACTACTGTGAGATCATCAACCATTTGTAGCTCACTCAGACTTAGAGGTGTTCCTCTATATCTGCTCTAAGTCCTGTTGTCTCACACGGAGAGTTCTTGCAGTATCAGCATTTCCACAATATATAAAAAATTAGAACCAAATTCACCAAATTGATTAAAAAAGAAAAATTAGAAGTGTGTGTGTGTGTGTGTGTGTGTGCATGTGCTTGTGTATGTGCGTGTACGTGTGTGTGTGTGTGCATGTGTGTGTGTATTATGTGCGTGTACGTGTGTGTGTGTGCGTGTGTATGTGTGTGTGTGTGTGTATGTATGTGTGTGTGTGTGTGTGTGCGTGCCTGTGGGCCAGATGTAGCTCTCTGAGAGTCGCTGGCTCTGTAGGCGGTGGGTGTTTCTGAACGTGTCGGCAGCCATATGGACAGAGGAGGTCTGGAAACATCCCATTACAAGTCGTACATCAGAGGCCTGACAGGCCCGCTCAGTCCTGTTTTCTTTTCAGTCAGGAGCACAGCTGCTCCAGGCCTCTGGACGCTGGCCGCCACCTTAACCCCTCACTGTCTACACACACACACACACACACACAGAGACAACACACACAAACGGACACACTCTTGTATATACTCACATTGACCTGCACCTACATGTAAGCTTTTCGTATATTGCCATGGACCTTTACATACACGCAGTCTCTCGTTGCCACAGGGTTTTGTGGGCAGCAGTGTTACCAAGTCTGCGGTCTTAAATCAGCACATAGCAAGCCTCCCAGTAAGCAGCATTTACATTCGCAGTTCAGCGAGGTAATCAGCTGAAGTGAGTGCACCGATTCCTCTATATCCCCTTAGCACTTCAACTCCGAGCCTTCCTCTTCTGCCTCATCTTCCTCGCCTCCTCTGCTCTCCTCTCCTATCCCCTCATCATCACAGTAGCCTTTGACAAGAAAGGTTTTTATTGCAAACCTGGGACACTTTCACACAACAGAGCCGTGTAAAAATGTATCACTCTGAAAGGTGTTTTCAGTCCTGCTTGCCACTTTTTTTTTTTATACAGGAAGAGCAAAAGTAGCTGATGAATTATGAACGTGGCCTAATGGTGAGAAGGAGAATGTGTGGGAACACTCCAGAGCTCAGCAACTGATCTGCACTACTGACTTGCTGCCTTCTGCAGACTAAAATCTCCAGCCATGCTCCAACCCGAGCAACCTCACAGCGCTTCTGGAAGCAAGAGCACCAGCAATCCCCTGAAGGTGATATTGTCAGCTCCTGGCCTCCTGTCTGCAGTGGGATACAGGGGAAAATTCAAACCAATGGCACGGAACATAAAAGAAGCTCAATTACTGCAAAGGTGAATGTGCTGGGTTGGGCTTATCCCACACAGGGGACCGCTCCAGTGTTCCAGTGAATGTGAGTTCATGAAAAAGAAACATTTCTGAATATTTCAGTTTTCCTAAACATAAAAAAAGATGAACACTCACATAGCTCATGTTTCAATTATGACTAAAACTAATATGATTTTGAGTTTTTGAGCAAGCTTTTAAATGCTTAAATGCAACACTGCTGGATTTTCCTGTACACACATATATAACAATTAAAGTTAAGTATTTAACAAACACACACACACACACACACACACACACACACACACACACACACACACACACACACGTAGGTCATGTATACATATATACCACAACTTAATTATTAAAGCATGTTTCCCCCACTAGTGATTTACTTTCTTCTTTTAAATGAAACACTTGCACAAACATGACGAGGTCGTTCTCCGTCGTTCTTCATTCATACATGGTGCGTGCAATCACTCTCTCGTCACTGTATCAAAGCCAGTGGCTTCAGATCGGATCTGAAACTAGATGATCAATGCGGTCTCCTTCATTGTTTTTCTTTCGTTTTAAGCTGATTTTGGAAACTCATACTGTCCACAGAATCCTGATCTGTTCACCACTGGAAAGGCACCGTGCAGTACCGGTTCTGTTAGGAAACTCCTCCGTAGCCTCACGCTGGAACGACGTGACAGAAGCACTAAGCCCACTGTCGCAAATTCAGGCTTGTTCATCTCGTTGGGTGAGAGAAGATTTTCACAAAAAATGCTCCCCCAATATAATATAACTTCTAGCTTCTGATTAGATTAGGTTATGTTAGACTTGCCTTTTCTGTCTGGAGTTTAGAGGTTAATGGAGCGACTACCCCGGGCTGGTGTCTCTCTGAGCCTGCGTGTGAGCTTGAGACTGACAGAGATTGGAGCGCACACCCATGAGAAAGGCCAGAGAAGAGAACTGCACTTCATCTGGGCCAATGAAGCATGACTTCACACGCAGGCAACCCTCCAGCTCAACGTTTAATGTTTTTCTATGTAGTTAGTTTGTTCCTGTATTACAGCCAATAGACCTGTGATCAATGCGAATAACTATGTTTATCTACGACCAAAATTGTGCTTCTAAGTCGGACAAAAAGCAGTGACAGTGTGAAAGTTACTGCACTAAATATATAGCATATGATTTATGGTTTAACTTTCACTGTAACTTAATATTCAGCACATCAGTTCAATTTTAGATTTCGCAGTGCAAAAATATACTGCTTTGATGACAGTTTATGGTAAACATGCACAGGAGCAAATCTTTTGGCACGTAAATGCGGTTGTTTACACGGGCTCACAGTGCCTCCTTGTGGTCATTTTTGGAAATGGAAAGCTATGTTGATTATTCACAAAAGAAAGAAGAAAATAATAAAGATACAGTTAAAGCCTTCCTAAACATTTTCATTCAAAAAATTAAGTTTACACGTGCTGTCAGGGCCACCTCAAATATGTTTTCACATTATGCAACTGTATATTTCTGTATGCTGAGACTATAACTTCCACTAGATGGCTGTATTGCATGGCAGTGCAACTGCATTCATACCCAAAGATTCATAATGGCCACAGGCAGGGCTAGGTAAGGTCCACATAAATCTATTCAGGGCATCACTAATCTGTTATGCTGAGGCAGATATAGCCTCTTAAGTGTGTCACCAGCTCTGCTGTTATCGTGACAGGAACAAAGAAGGCATTGTGATAGGCCACTTTCACTTTAAATCCAATTACTTATTTTCAGGAGAGAGTGAAAAGGCTCTTTGCCCTACGAATATTCAATGAAGAATGCATAATAATAAAAAAATAACCAGGTATTAGCATTGTACATATTTATTTAGTATGTGTCTGCATTCATTTAGTATTTGTATACCAATAGTGCTAAGTGCAGGCCTGGTACTAGTGCACATCTGCACACATGCATCCCTAAGGCAAAAAAATGCATCTCAGACTATTGAGGCATCTTCACTGCACATCGCCGCTGCTCTGGTGCCTCCCGGGCCCGTCCACGCACGGCTACTGTATGTGAACACACAGGACAGTGGCTCAGGCTGTGAGGCGAGAAGGGCCTTTGTGCGGCTAAAAGGAAGGGAGCCGTCTGGAGGTTTCAGCCTAGGGCCTTGGCAGTGGAACATGTGGAAGGCATCCAAGATGAGAGACCTGATCTCAGGACGTGCAGGTAACGAATACGTGGATGAGGAGGGAGACTGTGGCGCGTCGGTAAACTGCCCCGTCGTCCAGACCCGTGATCTGTTTTCATGTCGGCGATCCTAAGAAGACAAAGCTTAGTTTAATGCTAGGGAATATTCATTTATATATAGTTGGATGGTAGATTTCTACAGAAACAGAATTCATTAATTTAGTGAATGTGATGAATAATTGAAAAGGCATGGATTTGAAGTAATTTTGATTTAAAAGAAATGTCTTTCTCTAGCTGTCTCTGTTGGTTTTATATTTATTGATGAACGAGCAATGATTCATATCACTGGCAGATTAGAAACTTTGATAATACATTAATTATGTGTATTTTGCAGCTATCTTATGTGGAGTCACGTATCTTCTCCTCTCTCCAGTGTGTGTCTCTGAACACCGATTTATTTAAAGCTTCTATGGGCAATCACAGCAGGGAATCAGATAAGAAGGGGCTGGGGTGACCACCTGGACCAGGAGGAAAGTGAACCAAGAGGGAAAGGCAGAGAGGTTTGTCTTAACATCAGGAGTCAGAGGTGAATGATCTGAGCTGACCACAGATCTAGGAGAACGAAAAGATGGCCAGGTGCCATATTAAGGTTCCTGTAGATTCTGGTCTGGAGACACAAACTAGTAAAAAAAACAAACGTGGTATATACAAAGCATGAATGTTTAATGTAAGAGAGTAAACTTAGCACTTTTGTACAACCAGGTGGTTACAATGCAAACATTTCCTAAAACAAAGTTAAACGATGAATTATGGTTGAGTGATGACTTCTCAAATAAATTTGCTTCTCCTGAAGCGCAAGTTTGTTGGACAAATGCTTTGGCTTCAGAGAAGCGACTGCGATCCATGGCACTGATAAAAGTAAGATGTGTGATGAAAGTGAGGGAGATTCTGCGAAATGTCTAGAACAGCTGAAACAGTGGCTGAAAGCAGAGCTCAAACTGTAGTCCCTTCAGACCAGAGAGTGCTTAAGGTGTACCTTAGAAAAGAAGAGGAGCACTACACAGGAATGCTATTCATTTTGCATGCCTAAATTTTCAGTAGGGAGAAAGTAAAGAACAGAAATGGCTTTGATGTCTCTTGCAACATGGGATTTGCAAGAGAACTTGGCAGATACATCTCTGTATTCTACAAGAAATAGTCTGGGAACGTTTCACAAGAACGCAAAAGTGCAGAGAGAGAGAGAGAGCGAGAGAGAGAGAGCAAGAGAAAGAGTGAGAGACAAAGCAAGAGAAAGGTGAGACACTTTGAAATATGATTAAGTGAGGTTTGGAAGTGGAAGTGAATAAGACAGGGTATTAAGAGGAAAACTAATTCAGAGATTTCTAGATCCTCATGTGGGATTTCTAGATCCTCGTATGTGCCTTTGGGGGTTCCCACGACACGACGTTGCGTAGTGTAGCGACCACAGTGCCCTCCTTCCTGATCCTGTTTGTAGAGCTCAGTGTGTGGAGAGCTGGCAGACAGGCGTGTCCCTGGTGGATCTCCACGGCTCGTCTCCTGCTCTGCATGCTCCAACACGCTTCCAGATGCCTTCCCAAGCTCGGGTGAGAGTATGCTTTCGTGTCCTCTACTGCTGTTTTAACTTCATTTGTAAGCTCTAGAATATTGCTCTTTAACACATGCACTACCATGAAACATGGTAGCATGATTGAAGTATGCGCACTGCTGAGTGAACATTAGTGCAGCAGCAGAGTGAGCATCAACACAGCAGCAGAGTAACAGTGTGACCAGAGTGAGCATTAGTGGAGCAGCAGAGTGAACAGCAGCATATCAGCATAATAGCAGAGAAACCAGTAGAATGAGCATCAGCGCAGCAGCAGAGTGAACTGCAGAGTGAACTGCAGAGTGAGCAGCTCCATCCTGCTGGGTTTGCATGTGTGTCCATCCAGGTGATCACACCCAGATCACAGGAGTGCTTACAGACTCTCTCTCTCACGAATACACACACACACACACACACACACACACACACACACACACACACACACACACACACACACACAGTGTGATACCAAGCAATGAAGATTACTAAACCATTTGATTCATGGTCAGATAAGTGTACTACCCAGGCTTGTTGCTGGAGTTCACTAGCCCAGGTGTTGAAAACACATTCAAAGCGGTCTGACCTCACAGCAGTAAACATGCCAGCAACCCACTGGCCCAGCAAAATAGTTAAGGGTTCTATAACCTTAAAGCTTCAAATTATATTTTACTGTAGTAAAATGTCACTGTAGTATGACTGCTACCCAAGCGTCTAATATGTGGTATATAAATCTACTGTTATTACCCACCCTCCAAGTGCTTGCAAGCTGTGATGCCCTACTGCTGAAAAAATAAATATACAAATATACTGGCTACATTTCTGGCGACAATTCTCTGTTCCACACTAGTGTTTTGTTGTGGTACTGAGGTATGCAGCAGGTGTGTGATGGGGGGATTACGGGGATGAGTGCGGAAGCGTATTCGGTTACACGGAGTCCTGAGGAAAAGCAGACAGCTAAGGTGGCTGCAGTATGGCCACAGAGTACCATCACTGGAACTCAACTCACGCTCAGCCACATTAACACACAGCCACGTTAACGCACAACCACGTTAGCGTTCTGTCACATTAGCGCTCAGTCATGTTTGCGCTCAGTCGCGTGCTCTGATGCCACTTTAGTCCACTCCCGTTGTTTTTAGTGATGAGGCAAGTTTGTCCATGTCACAGGCCTCGGGCTGCTTCCAAACACTGTATGTCTCTGTCAAGTTTTCTCCCAGCAATGCCGTTGATGAACCCTACGCAGGCTGTGTTTGCTAAGACACAAATGTGCTATAGGCTGGCGCACTGGTCTTATGTCATGGGAGGAAAGACCTCCCAAAATGTCACAGGTCATAGGTCACAGCCTCATAGGTCACAGCATCTGTACACTTCTCAGCTCTGGCTGAAGATCAAAACAGCTTCTATCACCCTTTGGATTTACAACATTCAAATATAATTTTGCAGTATTTCTGCATGTGATTTTGACATTGGTATTACCACATCCTTACAGCATAAATCTCCATCGATTTAAGCCTGAAATTACAGCCATGTGGAAGCAGGGAAATACATTTTGCACATTACACATTAGATACGCTTGTCTGATTGACATCTCATGCCTTGGCTGAGAAAGCCAACAGGTGCTGATCTGCAACACACACCTGCTTTGATGCTAACATGTGTGTCAATATGAACGCCAAGGATGCGAGTGAGACAGCGTGAGAAAGAGAGAGACTTAAGAGAAAGGAAAGCAGTTGCATAACGTGTTGGAAAACAGCCAAGGGCCAGAGGTGCTGTAAGAGAGTCAGTTCTGCACCCTGACTCTGTGTGTGTGTGTGTGTGTGTGTGTGTGTGTGTGTGTGTGTGTGTGTGTGTGTGTGTGTGTGTGTGTGTGTGTGTGTGTGTAGGTGTGTGTGAGAGAGAGTGGCAGAGACAAACAGTGGGGGGGGGGGGACACATTTCACACATGCCCATGCTTATGTGAAGAAGGAGAAGGAGATAAGTGGCGAATATTGAGAGCAACACAGAACCTCATAAAAGGCCTTCTCACCCGTCTCCTCTGTTCACCTCTGAGGAGCACTACGAGTCTCATAGAAACCACCTTTACTCGGTTAACCCCTGGATAACAGAGCAAAGGACTCAAATGCAGCACGAGTTCAATTTGAACCAGCATGATTTATTAGTACCTCGTCTTCCTTACGTCCCCTCAAGACGTATCGTGATGCCCCAGCAAACAAAGAGCTACTTCATTTATTTAGCATGAACCTTGTCCACAAAGTCCCAGTGAAGAGCGAGAGTGAGACAGAGCTACGGACGCTTCCGCCCCGTCCTGCGTGCAGAACCAGGCCCTCCCCGTGCTGGACTTAAATTTTATCTCCACCCCAAGCATTGCGTGCCAACACCAACCAGACCCAGCGCACGGAGGAGTGAAATTAAACGACGTATTCTCCTCCACCTCTGCTTTGTGCA
This sequence comes from Brachyhypopomus gauderio, assembly GCF_052324685.1. NCBI lineage: Eukaryota > Metazoa > Chordata > Actinopteri > Gymnotiformes > Hypopomidae > Brachyhypopomus > Brachyhypopomus gauderio. Next base: position 11,025,268 of record NC_135216.1, on the reverse strand, counting down.
CACAGTGTGCCTGTCCTTTTCCGTGGTGACCGCATGCAGTATTAATCTGGGCGCCTATCGGGGTTTCTTCTGACCCGTCTCCCGCCTAAGGGGAGTGAGTTAAGACTCTGGGCCACATTGCAAACGATATGGAGTGGTAGCCAGCTTGGATAGTCCTGCACACAGGCTCTCAGGGCTAGCGAGGGGATATGGACCTGTGGTCTGGAATGTGTTTACCTGCAGTTTTGTCAAGTGATTCCCCAGCACACGCACCCATGCCTGCCGTGCCCTCTAGCTCTCTGCTGCGGTGTTGGCCTGTGCACGCTGCCTGGGTGCTTCGCTCCTGGTTTTAGGTCAGAGTCGATAACATTCGACTTACTCTATGGATGTCATCTGATAAGTGAAACTTATGATGAATGCACCTTTCAGTGAGGTTATCTAGAGATAAATCAGTATTGGTCAACTAATGTCTAAATGATCCAAGTGACCTTGTACTATATTGTGTGCATATAGTAAATTCCGCATTTTAATCTGAAACACACATTTTTTATGTGTTTAAAATGGGCAGAAGAGGTAAATGTAGGATTGGTGAAGGTTATTAAAATAGAGATAGTTATGACAGATCTAGGTTACTGCTACAGAAATTTTCCTACTAATTCCCTCTCACCACATTTCTCATATGGGGGAGAAGGCTGCTGGAACTATAACATGGCCGACTGTCATGTGACACTAAGCTAGCCACAGCTAACCAAAAACATGCAGTTTCTCAAGAAAGTCCCCACTAACATTTTTAATGCCAAGTTTGAGGCTATTAGTTGACCATGATGAGATTAAGGAGGATTAAGGCTGTTGAGTCCTGTAACTGAGAGGCTATTTTGTGGACACATATTTTGCCTGGTTGCAGTTAAACCTTCAATGACAACTGACTTAAATTGTTTAAAACATTTTAAAGGTAATGAAGGGACCTCAGAAGAGTGATATAAATCACACACTTGAGACCTTGTACTCTTCTTTCATTTGGCTGCCCTCTAAAGAACTATGCTTGGCTCAACAGGTCTTTAAGTGCAGCTTACATCACTGTGAATTAATCACGTCACAAACTTCTGCTGCACGTTGACCTCCTGCCAGACACCAGGGCCTCGAACTGCAGGCCGTCACTAAAGCCTCAATACTGAAACCACAGACACATGGCTGGCAGGGCTGAGAGCAGTTAAACTGTACTGCATCGAGCATAGCCTGTTGAGCGGGGTTGGGGGGGGGGGGGGGGGTCACACTCTTGGCTGCTCCTCTAGACATCAGACAGCCTCAAGTGAACTCCCACCTCATGCTGATCACAGTGGCCTTTGACCCTTATACACATGGACTCTGCAGGAGGTCGTGGCATGGTGGGGCTCATTTGCACCATTCAAGTTTAGGCAGGAGTGGAGCCCATGTTCCGCCTACTCTCCAGCTACAAGGTGTTCCTCTCCATTAAAAAAGGGAAAATACCATCCCTCACTCTCTGCTTTTTAGCAGATTGTTGATGTATGGGAACTATTCTAGAACAAAAAAAAACAATGGCGCAAATGTTCATAGGGGGAAAAGCAAATAAAGATTTCACTGTATTAGTACTTTGCTCAGCCATACATAATTATATTTAACAAAGACTTTGTTTTAGTTGACTCCAAACACATCGATGCACATATAAACTTAGCAGTGTTGTTTTGTTCCATCAATGGCTTGTTTAACTGTGGTAATTATCTCACGTAGTGTTCCCTTTTAGTACCCAAACCATTCCAAAACAGATTGAATGTAGAGAAAACATCCTTAATCCCTGTGAGGTTTAACAGTTTGTTGCTGGCTGCAACATCTCAAGGTGCTCTCGCAACATGTGAGAATTTCAGCTTGAGTGCTAAATGAAAAGGGAACTTGAAATGCGTTTCCAAGGACAAGACATGCCGTTTACAGCCCGGGATCAGACAATGCCTCCAGCCCAAACTGAAGCAGTTCAACATCACAAGGAGAGGATTTCCCTTTGATCTAACATACAGTATGCTATTGGTTGCTGTACGTCCTACTGGTCTAATGTATTGGTCTCAGAGGTTAGCGAGTTTCTCTCCATCTGCCTCTTTCTGTATTTTTTGTTTCCCATGTTTATTCCCTATGAACACAGGCAGATGCTATAAATGGTGACAGGTCTTTTTTGTATTTAAAAGGAAGGAACACTCACTTCTGTGAAAAAAAACAATATATATATCAGTGGAAAATATGTAAAAAAAATAAAATAAAATAAAAAAGTAAAATCCCTGTTGTGTTGTGAGTCCTATTGCAGCCCAGAAAGCACAGGTTATCAAGCTAAAGGTTTTCAAAAGGCCCTGAATAAGATACCTGGAGAATGTCAGGGTATGACAGGCAAGGACAGGATAACTTCAGAATACTATTTCCTGCACCAAAAAGCCCTCTGCCTCCTTCAGCCTCTCCTGATATAATCTGAGTTCCTCACTGCCTGGATTAACTCGCATCACAGCTCATTTCAAGGACAAACTACAGGGTAAAGTCATGTCTGCTAAGAAAGTCCTCAGCTCTGCTCCATGGATAATCCGTACAAGTCCCGGGTAAATAACCATCTAAGCAAGATGACCGCCGAGTCTCTCTCCCTAGGCAGCCTTCCCTGTGGGAAACACTTTCATTCCATAATAACCGTAAATCACAGATCACATGAACAGGCTCTTTCCCATGCCGTGGTAAAACCACCTGTAACTCCCGGTTCATCCCCCTTCCTATGACCCCACCACAAGTAATAAACCAAACTCCTCCCACCATCTTTTTGCAGTTTTCCGTGTGATCTGCAGACAAATGCTAATAAGTAGAAACCTTTAACTATAAACCTGCGCTGCAGAGTGCACATCAAACTGCACTTAGCTTTCTGCACTCTATGTTTATATCTTGCATAACGGATGCACAGTGGTATAGTCCCTAAAGAATGGTATGGCCGTGCTGTGCTCTATGGCGGGCTGCATCATATTTCATACAAATGTAAAGTACAAGAGAATAAAAGGGTTGCTGATTCTGATAAGTGGATGCTTCTGTGATGATGTCACCAGGACCCAAGCTGATGATTGGTCTAAACGCTGCACAAGAATACAAACAGAAGCCTTGAACTGCTCTGCTACATGCAGGCAATAGTGTTTCCATGACAACTGAGTAGAACCATAGAGAGAAGAGCTGGTCCTTTCACTGGTCATCTGTTGTAACTGTATCACACATGCACACACATACACACACACACACACATGCACACACACACACACACACATGCACACACACACACACACACGTACACACACACACACACACACGTACACACACACACACACACACACGCACGCACATGCACACACACACACATGCACCCACACACACACATGCACACATGCACGCACGCACACACACGCGCGCACACATGCACACACACACAGACACAGACACACACACACACACACACACACACACACATGCATGCACACACGCACGCATGTGCACACGCACACACATACACACACACACACACACACACACACAAAGTCATCATTGGGCCAAGGCCCTGCTTGCAGCCTCTCAAATCAGCTTATCGGGGCAGTACAGCAGAGGGCTTGAGGAGGGTGTGGGGGAGGCACAATCAGAGGAAGCATGGTGGTGTACTGATTATCTCCCTCACTCTCTGTGTGTGGCGGCAGGCTGCTCAGAGTGCAGAGAGAGAGGGGACAGGCAGGAGCTCATTACTGCACCCAGCAGTCAGAAGAGTCTCTGCCTCTCCATCACCTAATCTACTCTCCCTGTTTCTGGAAGCGCATTAAAGGAACCGTTTGCAGACTGACTTTGGTCATAAGCTTTTTTTTTCTTTTTTTTGATGAGCAGGTTCTGTCTTTTGGTATATTGTGGATGCAGAGGATGTTAAGGGGAGGTAAAGGTCACCCATCGATTATTCTACCTTTGATCTCATGCGTGGGCTATCAACATTATCTCTATATACAGTACATGTCCATCATGCCTAGACCTTGCGGATATATGTACGTATATGTACATAAGAACTATTGTAATTTCTTCTGTGTTGTTTACTCTCTATAATCGTCTGTTCTGCTCAGCATAAAGAGAAAAAAATAACTTTTGCACTTGCAATTGTCTACTAGCTTGACTGTTTTCCCTACACAGATTTGACCTACTTCCAATGCTACTGCCCACACATCTCAGAGAGGAAGATAAGGAGAAAGAAGGATGGAAAGAGAGAGCATGAGAGAGAGAGAGAGAAAGATAGAGAGAGAGAGAGAGAGAGAGAGAGAGAGAGAGAGAGATGGAATGGTTTGGTTTTTTACCCTTCAGCTGTCTCTCAGCAGGAGTTGTAGAGTGAAGGATTCTGGGATTCTTGGACCCTCCGCCTCATCTCCTTCACCCTATTTTCTTTATTAAAATGCCAAATTTAAAAATGAGATGAAAGGATATATTAAATATAAATTTGCATTTACTGAAGACAATAACATCAACAGCACCTGTTGCCCAATTTGGCATATTGCCACATAGTGGGTTACATCACTCTTATTTTAGACATAATTTCTTGACCTACCTGGACGATTTGATGTATTTTGATTAGGCGAGTGCAATTACAAGCTGTTACAACCAGTTCAACCAGTATGAGTGATGTTAGGAGAAGGAGAGTGATGTATAAAGACAGCAGTATACAGCATACAGTCCACGAGATGAGATCATAGCTAGTTCATCGTTAGACAGACAACCTTCGAGTTTATTTACATTCACAGCTGTAAACGTCATATCGTCCCAGTCTCTTAGGACAAGCTCTTTTTCACCCACACAGTTTCACTTTTGCTTTGACAGAAGTAGAGCTTTCCTGAAGCCACTTCGCTAAGCACACACGTCTCAGGGAGCAGCGATGCCCCCGTGATCCACATGCTGTTTGATTTCAAGTGCCTTCTGAATCTCTCTGAATCCTTTTCACTTTCAAAGATCCATCGTAGACATGAGATAAAAGTCATGAAAGACATGTTTAAGGGAAAAGACACAGAAAAAGCATCCTGATTTAAACACAACACCTTCAGTTTAGAGGTTCTAATTTGATGTAATGTGTGTGTATTTAATGGATGTAATTGTCACCTGCATCTACACATACTGTGCAGTAATCACATGGCGTTAGTCTAAAAAACCTTGTTCTGCTCGGGCGGAATGTGAACGGGTTCATATCAAGTGTGGTCATTTATGGCCTGGGTCGCAGGCCACGCGTTGCTATTTGCAGCACTGCGTGTGTGGCATGTCTGTGAGGGGTCTGGACAAGGAGTGGAGTGTCTCGCTAGTGTTTGCAAACTGCTCAGTGGCACACAGCTGATGGTGAAACACAGTCATGCATGACCTGGCTGTCTCTACATTAACAAAGCTAGAGCCTGACCTCATACATAATGTCGGCATGTCAAGGAGATTTCTGCCTGTCTACTGACAAGTAATGCTTTGACATCTCCACTCCTCTGCAAACACACACTCATGCACACCTACCCACTCAGTTACAAACACACACACACACTCACAAACACACACACACTCAGTTAAAACACACACACACACACACACACACACACACACACACACACACACACACACACACACACACACACGCACAAACACGCACAAACACAACTATATCAGACCAGTCTGTGGTTCCACACATACACACACTCCCATCTGTCAGTATAGGAGTTGTATTGCAGCATGCTAGGCCTAGATCTGCTTCTCGCCTCTCTTTTTGCTCACACATGGAGGCACACACACACACACACACACACACACACACACACACACACACAAAGATTTTTACAAACACAAGATGCCCATGAAAATGCATCCCTTCTGGACCAAACCCTTACACATGCACACAAGTCCACACCAACATCTCTGTTCACAGTCTGAGAAGAGGCTGTGATGGCTGCCAAGGAGGGGGCGTGGCTTTGTGATGGCTGCTATGGAGGGGGCGTGGCTTTACCAGGCAGAAGAAGTACTGATGGGCCTCTAACAGAGCATGAAATGAAATCCACGAAATCCACAGTGCTTGGAGACCCAGAAGCAACTCAGATCCCTTCAGAGCAAAAAACGGAGGAAAAAACAACAGAGGAAAGTTGCCATTTTGTGAAACGTAAACAGACACCACGTTTGAGTGCATGCAAGCCAGCATACACGCACCCTCTATTCTTCAAAATACTTCATAATACTAGAACACTCTCCTGTCTCTTTTTCTGTGTGTCTCTCTTTCTCCGTTTAGCCATCCATCTCACACACATGCACAAACAATCTTAGCAGAAGCACCGGGGTGAATACCCAGGACAGCGGTGCAGCAGGTCTCCTGCCAAGGCTGATTGACTTCCTGTCTCCACACCGCTGGGTTTCCTGCCATTCATCTTGGCTCTTTCTTCATCACGTTCCAAATGATTATGTCCCAACAGCAGCCAAATCGCTCAGGAACCCCTCGTGTGTGTGCACATGTTTACCACTGTACTGGAGGGCTCCCATGTGTTCAGGACTGGAGGAGATGGACCTGTGTAGTTATTGTTCTAGTGGAAAGTCCCTTCAGAATTCCTGTCAGAGCATCAGTCAGTTTCACAGATTCAGCAAGTGTGTGTGTGTGTGTGTGTGTGTGTGTGTGTGTGTGTGTGTGTGTGTGTGTGTGTGTGTGTGTGTGTGTGTGTGTGTGTGTGTGTGTTTTGAAAATGAATTCATATACTGTATAGGCTAACACCTTTCCAAAATTATTTTTGTCTTAGAATCAAGATTAAGATTGATTTAAATGCTTTTATTACTATTAAAAACATACATTCAGTCAAGTGTGTCCAAACGTTTGACTGGTAATATACATATGTCTTCATGTACTGTTAAATTCACTAATGTCTCCAATGACATGACCACAAACTACATGGGAAATGTAGGATGATAATTATATTGACTAGGTTGTGGCCTGGCTATGTCTGACAGCCTTGACATTATTGTAGCGATGGTGGTAACCATACCTGGCCAAATTGCTATCCTTGCTGCATTACAAAGTCTAGATTTTGACCAAAGACTCTAAATAGAACAAAAAGGCGAACCCCCCCCCTCCCCCCCATCCCCACACACACACACATCTCCCCCTCCCCTCTCTGACACACCTTCACTACTCCCAGCCACTGTGCTCACTAGGACTGGACCAGGAGAAACTGTGTGGAGCTCAGATTAGGAAGACATCAGAGGTAGCAGGTACTGTATATTCATATTTCATAACCATGGGTACAGTATAACAAAGTCATAAGACACAGGCAGTTAATCACTGATTGTGGTGTCAGAGAGATAACTGGTTTCGTTATCTCAGTTTGAACTCATTTCATCTCACAGCCACCTCACCTCTCCACCTCCGCTGTAAAATCCAGCAATAGCCTCATCACCGTCGATGGGAGGGGCGGCTGGATAACCCTGTTGTTGTCAGCCCAAATATCACCAAAATCTGACTCATGAGATTGTGAAGGTATAGTCTGGGGTTTAAACTGTCATCTCATGTCTCATCTTCTGGCCTGCAGCAGAAGCTGTTTGGCTGTCTGTCTTACGTTTCTGTAAACGGATGATGCAGTAGATAGGGACAGCTGACAGCTGACAGCCAAACTCTACTATAAAGGTGAGGTTGTAGAAGACAGTTTCATGTCACAGGTCACCATGGCAAAACAGCACAGCAACAAGACACAAGGTAGTTATACTACATCAGCAAGATTTCACAGCAGACTGGGGTTTCAAGATGTGCTGTACAAGCACTTTTGAAGAAGCACAAATACACTGGCATGTAACAGAGAGGACCATGGGCACAGTTCTCAGTGAAGGAGACAGTGCCGCAGATGAAAGACACGTCATGCTTACTTCCCTTCAAAATCAGATGTCCAGCAGTGCCATCAGCTCGGAACTGGCAGAAACCAGTTGGGCCCAGCTATACCCGTCTAGTGTTTGGAGAAGTCTGAATATAAGTGGTTGGCTCCAAATTTACTCTGCAGCAAGAAAGTGACTACAAACGTACAGCCAATGTAATCAAAAACCATCTTCAGTGTAAAGAAGAACAAGGAGTCCTGAAAGTGATGATATGACTCCCACAGAGCCTTAATATCGTCGTCATCGAGTCTGTCTGGGATACCATGAAAAGACATTAAGAAGGATTTGAGCAAGCCTACAGCCAAATTTGATATGTGATTGGTTATCCAAGATATTTGGAACTTCAAGAACTGCGTGGAAGTGTATCTACAAGAATGGATGATGTTTTCAAGGCAAAGGGTGGTCGTCACGCCATATTCTTCATGACTTCTCTTCTTCATTCACTTTGCATTTTGTTAATTGACTATTAAATAATAGTTAGCGATTAACTCTTCCTTTTTGAAAGCATTCTTACTTTGCAGCATTTTTATATATACAGTACTGTGTGTGTGTGTGTGTGTGTGTGTGTGTGTGTGTGTGTGTGTGTGTGTGTGTGTGTGTGTGTGTGTGTGTGTGTGTGTGATATGTAGATGAAGCAAGGAGCAGTAGAGGAAACCAGGCAGCCTGCAGGGGGAGGGCAGTTAAAGTCCTGCACTCCTTTGTTTAGAGGCAATAAAGGAGCAACAGACAGACCTTACACCACAAACCCAAACAAGCTATTTCTGTCCAACCCGGATCACATTCCACCGGACAAACAGTGACCAAGCAGCTGAAACAGCAGGCCAGATAAACTAAAGATGAGGGAGATGATGGAGAGTTGTTTCTAACGAAGGCCCCTGAGAGGGAGGCGGCCTTGGGAGGCCTGACAGAACAGGGCTGATGTATTCACGTAAAGATTAACGAGCTGGTGATCTGGAGCACGCCCGGAACAGGAACTCACTGCAGCACGAGCCGCAGGGCCATTAATAGCCAACAGATGAAGGCTCCTTTTTTTATATGATGTATTTATGGAGAGGCGTGTCTGTACCCGGCTTCACTCCCAGCCATTGCTGGATCCTCCCTAATATGTTTGCGATTGGAATGGTAGATTTTAAACCAACCAAGAAGGTGAAAGACACTTTATTTTTCATTCTATGAATAGATGGGGATTGAGGATTCGGTCATCTTAAGATAAAACTTGAGCCAATCCTAATAGCAGCTGCTGCAAACTGGGTGAAAATCCGGTTAAATATCCTCTCACTGAAATGAATTTCACTGTGATTGAATTGCAACAATGCCATTTCAGAAGACTTATGTATTTTTATTACACCTGTTAACTACTGTTTAGTGGGTAAACTCAGCAAGGATCTTAGAATGACTACTCTGGGGATTTTTGTTTCAAACGAAAGCTATTTCTTAAATAGGGTTGTTGGTGTATTTCCTTCACCTTTTATGCTCTGAGAAGACGTAGTAAAGTTGTCTTGTGACATCAGAGATATTGCTCTCCACTGTCCAAGTCTATAAATAAGTCATACATTATTTAAACATCATGAGAAAAGAATAATTTTAGTATTTTTGGTTAATTTTAGTAATTTAATTTTAGTAATAAAATAGTTTATGTTTTTGTTTTGTGAGTTGGGGAGATCAATTTAACAGAGTATAAGTGTTTGACCAGTTATTTTTTTGTACTAAGTAAAAGGATTCAATTAATGTATTAAGCACAGATGAAGCAGTCATCACTGTATCCCTCCCTCTTTGGATCTGGGAAGCTTGGAACATATCCCCAGTTCACTGGAATGTGAGTCTCAAAGAGAGAGACAAAGAGAAAGAGAGAGAGAGAGGAGGGGGGTCTGAATAATGCAATGCAGATATTTATAAGTTAATTAAAGCTGAATCTCTGCTAGGGCAGAGCGGGTAAGAATAGATGCAAGGCCAAAATATACAAAAATTACCTTCTGATAGACAGAAGAACTGCAGCTAAACACTTTATTAGGTCAAACTTTATCCTTGAGCATGCACTACGCTACATTACACACACATACCCTCAAACACAATGAGAGGTCTATGAAGAGTGACTTGGTATAAATATAATTATAATTATAGTAGAATTATAACTGTGTTTTGCGTCCATGAACACACGTTGATACTTTAGCTGTAATTATTTTAGGATAAGCCTGCATTCCTGAGATGGTGTGAGAGGGATTTATTCTCAGTTTCATTGCAGTGAGTTGCTGATTGCACATGGAGCTGCAGGCTGACACAAAATGACTGCCTTTAGTCTTACAACCGTGAGACTGCTAATCTGTGCTTGGAAGCTACAAAGCAAATGTTTACGGAAGATGTTAACACGCACAAAGCTACAGACGACTGTAAGTTTGAGATATGATATTAAGGAAAACTCCAACTAAAATTGCACCCTATTTAGATTCCAAATTATATGGTGACCTTTCTTTGAATATGGATTTCTGTCCAAGCCAGAACTCTTCTCTATGCTTTCATCAACTCATCTTTCAAAGTAACAAGAAAAACTAGAAAATATTGATATACCTTTTGACTGCACAAGCAAGGCTAAACTTGAAATGAATGTGGATTAAGCGTTAATCAATCTCTTTGAGTCATGTCATATTTTAAAGGTTTGTTTGTGACAATAATCATGTGGTGACATGATATGTCTTTTAAAGGCAGGGGTAAGATTTGAATAATTAATGAGTTTATGAAATTCTAATAAGTCCGCTGCAATCCTTATCGCCCGTGCTCACGCTTACAGTGCAGCTTTGCCTAATGATGACTGGGTAGAATGACTTAGCCCATGGCAATGAGTCCGAATGTGAGGCTGAGAAAGTTCATCTGCAAACTTTAGTTAATGAAAAAACAATGGAGGAATGTAAAAGATTCATCACTCCATCCTCATCTTCAACAGCGACCGTGGAAGAACGTGTTGTGACGAAACACAGAGGAAAAGCTCTTTCTGATTAGCAATAGGACTCTTTCTGCCTGCTGAATCCAGGGAAAGCCCGTGGAGATGGGCTCTTGTTCCTGGATTCTTAGCTATGCAGCTGCCATCCTTTGCAAGACATCCAAGAGGCATGTAAACAGTTTCTACAAGTGCAGTTAGGTACCTACTTGGCATTCCAGCAAAGATTGCTAGTTTTGGCCATAGCAGGATGTCAAAAGATGCAGCACCTGGCTTCAGGCCATCACCCTTTTATATTTTGAGCAGCTGTAATTAACCTAGAAGAGGTTCATTTAAGTCCTGCTCGTTTGGGGAGGCTGCTTTAAAGGTTGTTGAGAGTGGGAGGAATCAGGGCAGTTCTTTGCCACAAGTCCAGGTTAGCTGGCGCACCTTACCCAGAGGCGGACTTTGCATAGAGGCGTGGCTAGGCAACTGCATTGGGCCCCTCCCACTGCAGCCCACTGTATGGGCCCCCTGATTAGCTGACTTATTTCTCGCATATTAATGTTGATGGGCCCCCTAGCAAAATTCACCTTGAGCCCCCAAATTTCTAAGTCCGCCACTGACCTTACCCATTCCTGGGTAGTTGAACCTTGACACTACATTAGTCAGAGTGAGGTGTTCTGTTTCTCTCCAGCCCTCCACTTATATGACTCAGTCACTTATACCTTGTGGTCCCTCTGTTTTTTACCTGGTCATTTTTCCTTGGATATGATGAATCACTCCATTGAAATTAGGATTTGGATTTTAATAATGTTAATGTTTTGAAAATGAGATACATTGATTAGATGTTTTAATTTTACATGTAACAATGTAAATGAGCAGGATTTATGAATATTTTTGTGCCCAGTCCTGACCTTAACACGTGTTTGACAGACGTGTCTGTCATGTTACATTCACACTATCAGTCCCATAGGCACTGAATGAGTATGGAGGAATGACTCTCTCCCTAGAGGTGAGAGGGAGTCTGTGTGTGTGTGTGTGTGTGTGTGTGTGTGTGTGTGTGTGTGTGTGTGTGTGTGTGTGTGTGTGTGTGTGTGTGTGTGTGTGTGTGTGTGTGTGTGTGTGTGTGTCTGCATTTTATGATTTTCAAGCTTAAAGACGTCATAATGTTGACCTCGCAGGCACACTTAAAATTCTATTTCATGTTTTGTGTTATTGTGAAGACCCTCTCCCTCCCATTCTCCCACTCTTTCATCCTCCTTCTAAAAACACCCTGGCCCATGCCATTCTCTGATCTTTTAACACACACACACACACACACACACACACACACACACACACACACACACACACACACACACACAGTGTTCTGATGGTCCTCATTGATGAGGCACTTTGTTTTTCTCACAGAGGGTGTTAAGACTCTCTGGGTAATCAATGCTCTCCTATGAGATACGAGTTCCTGTCATGAGATGTTTTACCCATTCAAGTCTGAGTGCCTGAACATATCTGACTTCATACAGATGCGGGGAACCTTATCCTCTGACACCTTTAAACATCTTATATTTTACACACCCAATTCACACCTGCAGAGGTGGAAAATGTGTTCAGTGTTGTAACAGCACAGTATTTCAGAAAGATATTTAAACTGTAGGACTGATAGAAACAGAAGGCATGAGGTGTTTGACTTTTAGAATAGCAGCTGTTGGAATGGAAGAGTTATTCAGTGTTCTCTTCTCCAAACCTTGTATTGGTCAGGGACCAATTCAGCTTATATCTCTAACAATAGACCAAATGCAGGTCTTAGGAGAGTAATGTTTGCTGGAGTTCAGGCCACAGAGTTGTTAAGAGCAGTTGTTTCCTGCTTCCTCCTCTCAATGTGTGTGTTGACAGGTGAGTTGATTCCATGAGCATGTTGGGAAATTGTGACGCATTGACGCTCAGTTCCATCCCCACAAGGGGAGGAAGAGGAATGACAGGTCACACGCTCCCTCTCTCTGTCCACATGAGGGGCACCAAGTGAGGCCTGTGAACACTACCCATGAGCCATTGCTGAACTCACAGCTGTTTCATTACATAATCCACCATTTTGTGGTGTGAATTGAGTTTAGGAAAGTCATGTTCTCAGAAACAGGGACAATCTCATAGAGGCCATGAACAGAATACTGCTTTAGCTTATAATAGAATTTCTGTTTCAGTGAGCAAAAATGATCATATTATCCGTTCCTGGGCCCCGTTTTGAACAAGATGATTGGGTAATCTCACTTTTCTTTTGTCATCAGTGTTACACTTTGACCAGATTAAGTCACACATTTACCCTTGTGTAAAATCATTTTGTTTACAATTGGGTAGGGTACTCTCTTAGAAAATGTGATTTAGTTGAGCTGTAACGAGTCACCTCCATACTGATCACCTGTCACAGTGCAAACCAGACAATATCAGCTCGACCACGCTGGCCTAACCAGCACTCTCCCCCGCTCTGACCTCAAGGGAAAGACACTCCTCTCCCATTGTGCTGAGACCAATCACTCAGAAATCAAAACACCCACCACCCTTAACAGAGGAGCGAAATATAAAACTGAGAGAAAAGTTAGAGGGATAAGACACAGGGAGGAAAACAAGCTGACCTTTGACACCTTAAACTTGAAAGAAAGGTAAGAGGCCAGGAAAGCCGAGGAGTGTACACGAAAACGACGGGAAAGGAAAAGGCGGCTGGGCGGGGAGTGGACACCTACAGGGCGGTTAAGGGAGAGAGGAAGGGGACAAAAATGGAGGGAAAGGGGAAAAGTCTCCTGATGGAATATGAAAGACCAGGAAAAAGCACTGATAAGAGAGGTGTTGGTGAGAGCAGAAGTGGGCAAAGGACAGAGGGGTGAACAGAAGGGCAACAAAGGTAATCTGATTACAGAAGAGGAAGAGAAGTCCCGGCTTTGCGCTGTAGTTTCCGTGTCTGTAGGCCATGCTACTGTGTTTTTACAGTGATACATTATGAAGGCTTTTAAAAAAATAATTATATTAAAACATCAAACCAGAAAAAAATATACTGTATTTCTGCATGAAAAAGTATTAAAAGTACTTTTATAATATAACAGATTATTAAACTATTAAACTAGATTTGACTTGTAATCCCCTGTAATCTTTTGAGATTATCATACATCAACAAGTTCATAGTGCCTGCTCTAGTATCCTAGAAGCACAGCAGGAAGCATATCTATTACTCAGCTCTACTACAAATATTATTGTGACTGAAGACAGGGCCAAGGGCTCAGGAGTGTGTGACTGATGTGTGTGTACCAAGAAAGCAAGGATAAGATAGCATTATCTTACAACAACGCAGGTGGCTCCTACTGGGTTTCAGCCCACTACAGCGTGTGGGCCAGAGACCTGCTGACACACGAGCAAGTGACAGGAGCATTATGTAACCTGTGAGAAACAGATATGGCTTAATCGCAGACATGTTTCGCCAGCTCCAAGCTTCTTTCACAGATGTGTCCAGAGAAAATACACTTCTTAAACAAAACAACAATAATACATTTACCTCAAACACACTGTGACTTTTTGTGTTTCAGTTATTGGAAAATAATTCACATTTTCCTTCTTCGTTGCAGCAGCTATATGTTTAGTGGATGGTACCCTCATATACAGCATTGTCCTATCTAACTGTGAAACAATGCTATTTCTATAATTTGTTAATTTGGTTTAATTTGGGGTGTGTGGCTCACAGCCTTGACAGTGTTTTCTGGTTAAATGGTGGTCTGCAGTGCAAGATTACTGTGTCTCGTTTCCTCCTGTGAATCAGATGCAATAATGAGGCGTCACTCGGTAGCTCTTTCCCACTGAGAGGATAATCCCTTTGGTCCACTCCAGTAAACATCCTGCCCATGACACCTACCTGCACACAAACAGCACCTCACACGTTGCCACCAAAGACAACTGTCAATCAGTCATCACCACATCCACACCAGTGTAATCATGAGCATGTGTGGAGCCAAAGATGTTGGCCATGTGCATCGCGCTCATGTTTTTCAAGTTGCCAACATGCTGTGTTCCACATTGTGCTTTCAGAGACGTCTGCACTGTGCCAGCACAGTATAACTGAGACAATGTCGGTCAGACTCTGCAAGGCCTCCAGGTCTCCCAGCCGAGAGAGCAGGTAATATAAGAGTCAGGAGATGATGTCCAGGCACAACAGTTGGTCAGGCACAGCAGACATTGCTTTAAAGAGAGCATGTAACGCCATGGGTGGGCCTGGGCACTGAGAATCTGATCAGTAAGAGGCCTTTAGGCAGAGTGCCTTGCATGGCGTGAGTCTGAGTGCTTTTGTTTAAGTTGCGTGGCGGAGATAACTGGATGCTGTTTGCCCACAGTGCTTGCCAGAGTCTTGAGGGGAAATATGGAATGAGCAGGTTGTAGATGGAAGACCTCTCGGACTGGTGAGATGATTTGGGAGTAAATACATTGTTGGGGTTGCTTGTAAAGATGGACCAAAACATTACATTGCTTTTCAAGGTCAATTTTTTTTTCATAGGGTTTTTACATTTTGTTATAAGGAAATCTATATTAGATTGATTACGTATTAGATTAAATTAGATTAGATTGACCCTCTGTTGGTTGGTAATAAAATAAGAAATACTTTTATCAATCATTAGTTTTTATTATTAATTGGCTTGAAGTAGTAATACTTCAAGCCAAATTAAAGCATATTCTGTCTTTGTCCACACAAAATTATTTATGGTCAACAGTATTTTAAAGGGAAACTCAACTCTTCAGCGTAAGATGGCTTGACTATCTTCAGCACATATCCAGCCTTGACCAGAGCTCGACAGGAAGCTCAGGACATCCCCACCCTACGTGAGAACAAAACGTCCCGTAGACAAAACAGAGCAGTGTAGTTCCTGTATCCACTAGTACCCACGCCAAGCCCACACATCCCATGGCTCAGCCAAGGGCCCTATCAAATGTTAGAGATTGCAGTCAGATGAACGTTTTGACCGCCTAAATCCACCCACTATCAATATTGCCAACCACTAACAGGCTAAACAGATAAATTATTTTGCCCTTTAAACCTTGAGATTTATTTCTAAACTGAACATATTGGGCACCATTTGTTTCAGTTTTGGATTCTGCTAAAAGAATATTGGTGCTAAAACAGAAGATATATATAAATGAATTTGATGCTGTCATAGAGACAAATAGAACAAAACTTATTTGTTTATTAAAGCTAAGGTATAATAAACATGAAAAAAAATTCAATCAGACATGAATTTTCACTTGAATAAAAATTACATAATGAAACTGCAGCCGTCCCATCAGTAGTTGTGCAACCAGTAACTCCAGAAGAAAAGGCTATGAATCTTATTTCCTTTAATACAGTGTGAAGCTCATTATATTTCTATTACTAGACTCTGGCTGAAATAAACCAAGCAGTTGTTAGGAATCACAGTTCAACTGACCTTATTTGAAGGGCGGTCTAAGAACACGATCAAACCAAACACTTCTAAGATTCCACTGAGAGCTGCTTAAAGTATAGCATGACTTTGAACTGTCAGATATACTGAGGAAAACCCTCACACATATTCTACCCTTCTCTTGCACTTCTTATTTTTCTTCTTTGCTTCTTTACGCTCCTTCTCAGACACTCACATGAATACCAAATTCAAAATCAATCCCTCTCTCGCCTCCTTTCCTTTGACGCTGTAGATCTGACTACAATGGGAAAGTATTGGCATTAAAACCCAAATACCCGGTGAAACGTAGGGAGGTTTCTGGGGAAGGTCACAGGGAAAGAATACATACTGAAAAAGGTTCATTTGGAAATGAAAACACTTAAATAATCTGGTGTACACTAACAAGCCATATTTCCAAATTACTCAGTACTTGCTAAAAGTTTCAGAAAGTCAGTTGTCATGACCTATGACCTCTAAAAGGGGAAGCTAAGGAAACGGACAAGGTGGTGTGCACCCTTGTTTCCTGTCCAGCCCAGTGAGTAGACAGAAACACTCCCCTAATGTGGCAATGAAAGCACCACTTCAACATTTTCCCCATTCATGAAAAAGGTAAAACCACACATAAAACTCAAAAGATCATCCTTGCTCTTTTGATCATAAGACTTTCTCATTTTACTGTCTCCTGAGAGAAGCTGGTAGACCCTTTCCCATCTGGCCCTCACGGGAGTTTGAGGCACAGAGGGACCAGACCAAAGTGACATTCATCCACATTAACTGGGACCAGCACTGAGCACCTCAAAGAAAGTCCAGCAGACTTCACATACATTTCCTTACCCATCCAGGCACTGAAGCAAGCAGTTTTTTCATATGGGCTCTTAAGTGTTACATTATGCAATGCTTCTGATAACAAAATATAATTTTAGCTGAAAGCCTGTAACAAAGAGAAGTTCTTTAGGTAACAATGACCTATTTGTCACTCAATAATAATATGCAATTATACCTAAGTAGCCACTATATTTTAGCAGTAATAACTTACTTTTAGGGCAAAAGCTGCAGGTTTTGATGTGAAGACTCTGTCAGCATAGATTAACTTGGGGGGAAAAAAATTAAATGTGATTTAAATTGAGGTCATTTCAATTTGCTTCAGTAGCTGGCAGGCTCTGGAAGCACTTGAAATAATTGGCTAGTCATGTAATGACTATAGTCTCATTAATATTCGGATTCTTACATACCACAAGAAAAATGTAAATGATTGCTCAATATTTTTACAGTTTGCTGTACCTCCATTTAAATTTTTCTCCAAGAGTTTTTTTACTATAATCCTTAATTTGTTAAAACATTGAAATAAAATACATGTATCTAATTATAATTTCAAATATAAGTAAATATATTCGTGTAACCACTGAAGGCTTTAAATGTACAGAAGCAGAATGATTGTGCTATCACACGTTTTTTCGGAGAGGAGAGGGCGGGTTCTTCTCAGGAAAGGCCCGGGAGTGGCTCCACACTTATCTTCTGCTGCTTTCCCTCCTTATTCTGCCCCACTAACTCCACCCAGGCCTGGTAACGCCACACGAACACACATACATTTGCACTTCAGCTACATGGCTTTGATGGACTGCCCCTTTAACATATGGTAATCTGAACTAAAAAAAAGATTGTGTTTTGAGAAGGGTGTCAGACAGATCTAAGAGAAACCAGTGAAGCATCAGCACATCAATGCCTATCTCTCTTAGCCCCTTTCCACCAACGAGAAGTTCAATCTTGTACCAAAATTTCAACTGATCTTAATAAATTGCAGTTTTGAGAATATTTCATCAGTCTGTCTCAAGTCCTTTGACTTCTATTCATCAGTAATATTTTAATACACCCGGCTGCACATACATATTGCCAGTAATGTGTAGAAAATAGACCCAAACCAGACACAGACTATTCTGTATAGGAGCTGGTCAAGTGAACCGTGGGCTTTGTTGCTTTGCTATACTGTCTGGCCTTTGTCCTGGACAACATCTACCATGCAAAAAAAAAAAAGGTTAAAACACAGACCCACCATCTATTCCTCCCAAAATGTCTCCTAATGGCAGTATTGAGAACTTCATGACTCTGAGCAACCTGTTGGCAAGCTCGAGAAGGCACTGTATGAAGGCACTTTTATAGCCAGGCACTGTAAAATGACGCCACACAAGGGCGTGGGGTGTGGATAGTGGAGGTGTGTGGTGTGTCAAACCCTGAGACAGCGTGTTCCTGAAGCAGGGCAAAGAGCAACAGGAAGCTGTGCTCTGCAGACTGAACTCCTCTGTCCCACACGAAACGTTTAATCCTTGGTTAATTACATAACACGATCAAAAGGACCACACTGGTGCAGGAAGGCCCAAGGATTGATATGGGAGTATGGGTACAGCTAACCTATTAGCTCTAGTGTGGACCTGATAAACCAGGCTTATTTCCTCACATAGTCATGGGAACTAATCAGCTCTGTCTGAGCACTATGTTGATAGAACAAACCAGTGGGCACTAGGCACAACGCCAGCCTCCCGCAAACTCCCGGCCACGACTAATACGACGGGCCTTTATTTTCAGCAAAACACAAGGGCACGCTACGTTCTCATTAAAATTCTTCAGCGTATCCACATTGTATGTGAAGTGGAGACTGTCAGGTGTAATTTTCCAGTGCTGTTTTCAACACAAATCAAAGCACACAGTCAAACAGTCAGATCACATTGCTCCCCCCCCCCCCCCCCCCCCCCCAAAGCCCCAAAGACATCCACACTTCGTTACTGAGTCTAGATGCTGCTGCCCTACAAAATGCAAAGACACTGCATTAAGGATTCTCTTTGAAGCTCTTGTAAGGTCTCCACGTACCACAGTGCCAGACAGGACTGGTGTTTTGCATGGTGTAAGGTGCGCCATCTCCCATGGAGAAAATCTGCTTACATATTTCTAAACTCACGACAATTAGACGCATGTCAATTCCATTATCTCTGCAGCCAGGAGACCTAGGTGGCTACACGTCTTCTTCTGTTCCATTTATCTTGCTTACTAAAGAGGGTGAACTAAGCAAGTCCAGCAAAGGTCTGTTGTGATGGGTCAGCTTGTGGACAGGTCTTTCTGTGAGCACTGTGAGGACCAGGCTTGTCCTAGAACCAGCTGTCCCAGATCCTTTCCAAACACAACACACAGCTCTGTGGGGGCTCCAGATTATTCCCGGCACACTCAGAACTCAACACTTTTAAGATCACTCTGTTTATTCTTTTCCCGGTATTTGCTCATGACAGAATGTGAAGGCGTGATGCGCACGCTTTCTCCAAGTACTTAATTAAGGTGTATGCTGCCCGTTCCACCTGCACTGTGACTGGTTTTATCTGTTTGGTCATATGCAGCAAGGTTTTTGCCAGTGGAAAAAACATCGGTGGTCCTACGGGGTTATGTGAAATGGCCTAAATTGTCACACCATGCCATGCTTCTTGCAGAATGATACTCAACATAAGCATGGAGTCTGATGGGTGTAAGCACAGTGCTAACTGTTCAGAGACACAAAAGCCTCATTTAAATATTCATTTTTAGTAGGCTCATTGAATCCATATAACATTCATGTTGTTTGAAGCTGCACTTGTTGTGTGCTATATGGATCCCCTATACTGTGCGTGTGTGTGTTTGGACTGTGAGGAGACAAGGAAATAAGGGCAATGAGCAGGAAAATTGCCACATGCATCACATGCCTGGAATGGCAGTCATATGCTTCAGTTCATGATGGCATCTGCTTAAAACCTGTCCAACATCCAGTCACTGTACAGAGGATGAAGCCAGTACACCACTGGCTTACCAGTATAGTGCCTCAAATCAGTATTAGGTTAGTAAATGCCATAAACATAATGTCAAACACAAATCTGGAACACCACAGCTTTGGAACTGCAATAAAGAGGAGATGAACTATTTGGTACCCAATTTAAAATCCAAAACGGTGGGAAAAAAAAAACCACATATTAAATTTCAGTCTGGGTGTTTTATTCAAGATGTATAAATTGACACATAAATATGAACTTCCCTGCATCACACACATACCAAGTGATAAAATGGCACACTTGAATGTGAAACAATGTAGGACTTATAAAAACGCTCCTTTTGAAGCAATACACACATTTCTTTTTCTTTTCTTTTTTTTTTACAATCATGAGTTCCATACAAAAATCTGAATTTACAAGTTCATAGACTATAAAAGGGGATTGCTAAAGTGCATTGAAATGTACAGGGAAGCACAGGGAAGTTGTGTATAGAACTACAAAGAACACAGGTAGTCCATGTCTTCTGTAGACAGAGAAACTCCAGGAACTGTGGCAGAAGTCCTGGTCCCAACGCATCTGCCCTTGGTGCCATGAACGCTGCGGTGTGCAGAACTAAAGGCATTTTAGCTGGTGAAACACCTCATTCTTTTACATTGGAAAGTCAAAATGTCTGTGCGCTCTCAACATTTGTGATGAAGCTTATCCTGGTTCTCCTTACAACACCTCTGTTGTGCAACAGTAATTCTGTGTAAAAAAAAAACGAAAAAGGCCCATTTTATGCTAACAGAAATTACAGATCACCTGAATGTGCACATTTGACATTTCAGAAAGCTTAATTTTACAGGGACTTTGGTAAGCTTCTCTTTCATTAATTCACATTGTATCAGAATGGATAATAGAAAAAGAACATTAGAGTTCAACGGGCATCAGCTACATTATTAGCGGTCTGTCTTTAATGTAACAGTTTGTATCCAGTGTTTGTTCGAAAATCAACAAACCACGTGTCCATTGAAGTAGTACAATATATCTTCATGTAGAAGTCCTACGATGTCACTCACACCATTCCATGACTTCTATCTTCCGTAACCAGTGACAAAACAGTGTTCAACTATCGATGTGCTGTTCCATGTCTTTGGACTGTAGTCATCCGGCTCCATCGGGCTGATAAAACTCAGCCGGCGCCAATCAATCAATCCCCCAGTGCACAATCAAAAAAATAATTAAAAAAAAAATCAATCAATCCCCCAGTGTGCAGTCGTTCAGGCCAGCAGCACGTTTCGTGACCAGCCCGATCCTCGAGGAGTGAGCACAAGCCCTGCAGCCTCTTCTCACACCGACCCGCCCAGGTCATCTTTTACGTTTCTGCTGCCTCATCATCTTCCGCCGCTTGACGATCATGCCGTGAAGACGCTCCAGGCCCTCCTGCAGGCCTTCTCCGATGATGGCGCACGCAGGCTGGAGATGCCAGGGAGTGTGAGCACCGAGCTCATTCAGAGCCAGCATCCTCTCCACCTCGCCCAGGGGGAGGGCGTGGCGCAGGTCCTGCTTGTTGGCCACCACCAGCACGGGCACGCCCTGGTTCTCCTGGAGCCTGGTGATCTTGTGCAACTCCGTCTTGGCCTCCTCCATGCGTTCCACGTCCACCGAGTCCACCACAAACACCAGGCCGTCGGCGCAGCGCGTGTACGAGCGCCAGAGCGGCCGCAGCTTCTCCTGGCCGCCGACGTCCCAGAAGTGGAAGGCCGCGTTCCGACCTTTACCCTCGAGGGCCACTTTGATCTTCTCCGTGTTGAAGCCCTTGGTCGGAACAGTGTTCACAAACTCGTTGAAGCGCAGCCTGTACAATACCGTGGTCTTTCCAGCGCAGTCCAGACCAAGAATAACAATGTGCAGGGCCTTTAGGGATGGCAAACAGGAGAAGATGGTGTGAGGTTCTGATAATCCGTTTCCCATCTCGTTCTGCCACGCCGGAGGGGATAAAAGCGAAAGGGGAGAATCACGAGACCAGGAGCCACTGTGTTTCACCAAATATTCACAAGACTTCTCTCATTCCCCCAAGAGGCCACCACTACAACCTGAAACCAGATGAAAAAGTAGCTGATGCAATGAGGCATCCAAACAAACAGTTCATTGCTTTCCTGCCTTGGAAATTGTTTCTAAGAGGGCAGAGCCACGTCTTTATCATTATAAAACGCGAACAGCTTTAACCTGGTTGGATGTCATTATGTCACAACGAGGAAGAATAAGAAACACATCAGCGGGGAGCGCAAAGGTTTCATAGGCTAATTCCTAACGCCAATGGCTAACTCCTATTCAACTGTAATAAAAATCGCCAATGAATTACAAGAACCCGTCCACTGCCTTGTGTTCTATTCATGCCACTTTTCGGGATAAACCCTATGCAGGTGGTTCAAGAGAATGGAAACACACTAGTTTTGGTTACTGTTTAACAAAATGAAGCTGATAAATGGTGCTTGCTGTGTCTTGAATACAGCCGAGAGGCTGTTGCTGACTGACCATCTGTGAAAGCAGTTGCTGAGAGGAATATCGCCATAAACAGCAAGTGAATTAAGTTCCTCCTTGCGTGCTGCCAACAAGTGACCCACAATTAAATGAATGAAGCTGCTACAGTTTGTGGTTTATAGACTCTAAATAAACATTCGCCGGTATGATCGTTTTAGATTAATGACAGCAATGTTTGAAAACAGCATCAAATCTGACACTCACCTTAGCCGATATATCCTATCCTTGGGACAGGACGATTCATCAAAGTCGACTATTTACAAATAAATAAAGGGTTGTATTCACGCCCTAAGAGAGATACCCACAATATCCACTCTTCAAGACAGACACCGCTTCACTGACTGATACAGCAAGCCAGTTCATTCTAACACCGTTGGTTCAACTAGCGATATACAGGAGATGCTGATTGGTTGACTTCAACGGCAGTCCTAGGTTTTATCCACGGCTGATTGGTGCAATGTCACGCCCATCATTCGTCACTGACACACCTATCTACCACCTGTGCCGCTCGCTCAACCATTTACACGTAGACAGGGAGCAATAGGCGGTTTTGTTTATTCATCACTTCGTTTCGTGCTAAGCTTATTTAAGCTGGTCCGTTTGAGCATGCTTTCAGAAATGTACATTGGCAGTCTAATACTGAACAGTTCGGTTACAAATAATGCTGTTGGCCAAAATTAAGAAGTCAAATTATAGATATTTGATCTTTGAAGAAGTAAACACCTGGGATGTTGCTTTCAAAAGACGAGGTAGAGCGAGAGCCAGTCAAAGAAACGACATCCGTCCAAGTACAATGGTGATGAGTTTAGCTTTCACATGGATCACCCAGCTATTAGCAGATGTTTGATCTCATTGAAAACGGAGAAACACAGCCGGGAGAATGTTAACTGGAGTCGTGAAAATACACAGTTCTTCTTTTCCTGGTTAAGAAATCCGTATTTCAAATGTAAATAGCTCTGAAATCAGTAATTTAGTGTTGTTTCCCCCGACGTTTAACCAGGCTTGATCTGAACACAGAAATAATCCATGTGTAATCCAGCCTTTTCTTTCACACCTCCGCCCTCGTGCGGTCGTAGATTGGCGCGCAGTGTTTCTTGAGATTCCAGTTTGTTATCGGTTTATGGATCAAAGGGCACGTAGTTAAAATTGGATTTAATTTAGTTCTTGATTTAATTCTGGATAAAAGTGACACGTTTAACGTTACTCACAGAGATGATTATTTATCATCAAAGAAAGTGCGTGATAGATAGAAAACGGATAATCTGTTCAATTGTAGATTGTACCAATATGTATCAAAGGTTATGCTTTATGTTTTCAGGACACATACAACGTAATACAAAAAAGGAAATAAGCATATTAATTCAATACAATGGAAATTCATTTTTAAAAATTTATAAAAAGCAAAATTAATATATAGTTTTATAACCAGTTAACATAGCTACTATCTTTACAGTAACTCTAGATTATATGGCCAAACGTATGTGGACACTAATTTCAAGATGATGGTCTGTAAAAGGAAAGGGCCTCCCCCAGTTACTACAAAACTGGAAAAGTATAATTGTCTAAAATGTATTTTTTACACTGTAACATTAAAATTATTATTCACTGGCTTTTAGCAATTTTCTGTCGTTCACCAAACCTCTATTTGTCAATCAGACAGCCAAATAATGTGTTTAATTATTTCAAATAACATCTTTCCTCTGCTGCAGAGTGCAGAAGTGGTGTATTTTATATTACTCAAACTGACATTTAGAAGATAATGTTGGTGATTTTAAACTACCAACACAGTTCTTGTGCAGGTTTTTCTTCCAGAGACAGTTTGTCATTGTTATGTGCTAACTGAGCAACCCCTCTGTGAGTTTGCCAGGTCAACATGGCTGCCATTGCTCATAAATGTTTCCATTTACAAATAATTGTCTTACAGTTGACTGGAGCAGCTGTCAGCTGTAATTGAAATTTGAAAAACTGACTTGTGGCAAATCTCTTCAGTTTTACCTATTCTACTTCCAGTGTTTGTCTTTGTAGATTGCATGAGTATGCACTTAATTTTATACAACTGTTGTTGAAATGGTGTGGATGAAATATCTAAGCATAACAATTAGGAACAGTGTCTACAGATTTTGGCCATATAGAGTACATCAATAACACTATCATATATTACATGCTGATATGAAAACTGAAATATGTTTGGCAATCAAGCGGAAACATTCTGATAAAGAAATGCATCTCATGCAACCAAATGTGTCTCTGCTTCTGCTAACCAGTAGCAGAAGTCTCCGGTCTCGCTGGTCCCCCTTGGAGGCTTTAGTTGACATTCAGTGTCTTCATGGCTCCAGTCACAGGGTCAGTATCCCACTTGGAGGAATCCCACCCCAGAAACCAGCCTGTGAAGGTCGGGGGCTCGTGACCCTGCTTCACAATCACCACAGGAGTTCCTTTGTCCCGTCCTGATGGGTCTGTGTCAATATACGTCTTCGCTGTAGAGGAATAAATTATCACTCAGTGAGATGTTATTCACTGTATTTTCACCTCTGGAATTCTGTACTTAACAGTCTGTGTTCAATATACATTCAATATACAATATACATTTGAGGCAAACAATGGACTTTCATCTCTAGGTTTTTATCTGTGGTCCTTACTCTTCTTAATTCAGAAAAACTTGTGTATGTATTTTTTTTTGTTGACACATAAATATGAACTTCCCTGCATCACACACATACCAAGTGATAAAATGGCACACTTGAATGTGAAACAATGTAGGACTTATAAAAACACTTGTAAAAAATGTATGTAAACTTGTGTAACTATGTATTTCACACTCACATAGAAATTACAGAATACTGAAATATATGAACATTTATAATGTATTTTAAAAATACACTAACAATAGAAAAAATTATAACTGAGCTGCAACAGTATATTTGTTAAGTTGCATTGTTTCCAACAAAGTTGTGTTTAAGAGTCTTGTTCAGGAGGGACATGTCAAATATCTTTCATTTATCTTTAGGAAACTCAAGCTGAGTGTTTTTCTTCCTGATTTGCCATAGAAAACTGAGCTCTGGGATCATATTGTAAATATAGAACTCATTGTGAACACATTTATGGAAATGTCTCTAGACAAAATGTTTCCATCTTTCCAGAATGGGTGTAAAAAAGGATATTTCAATACCTCCCTGCAGATGGAATGTACCTCACCAAGGGTCAGGCATGCTAGCATATTCCAGTGCAGGATGGATGTAACTAATATTTATTTTTTTGTTAGACCATCTCAGCTTCTATCAGATGAGATGGTTGGTTTTTATGGCATTATCATTATAGTAATTCCTCTGCAGATCTGACTGTATCAGGACTACTAATACTGAGGTGTCAGGGGTGAGAGGGGAGGTTCTCATAAATATCACAATAGTGTTACACCTAGCTGGATTATGAGATGTCTTATGAGATGTTATCTTGTCAGCATGGCATTCACTGACAAGATTTAAATCACCCACATATTTCCAGTGATTTCCAATCTGAAAGCCTATAGAAGCATGATTGATAACAGTCAAAAAGATGAATGGCTCAGCGAATGCATCTGTGGTTACACCCCTGTAAGGTCATTGAATTCAGAATAACAATCTCAGTGATGTACTCTCTGCCAGTGACCAGCACACTGGTATGTCTGAGATCTAGATGTACACTACCGTTCAAAAGTTTGGGGTCACTTAGAAATGTTCTTATTTTTAAAAGAAAAGCAGTTTTTTTTTTCAATTTAGCTAACATTAAATGCATCAAAAATACACTCTATACATTATTAATGTGGTAAATGACTATTCTAGCTGTAAACATCTGGTTTTTAATGCAATATCTACATAGATGTATGGAGACCAATTTCCAACAACCATCACTCCAGTGTTCTAATGGTACATTGTGTTTGCTAACTCTGTAAGGAGGCTATTGGATATTTAGAAAACCCTTGAAAACCCTTGTGCAAGTAGGTTAGCACAGCTGAAAACAGTTTTGCTGATTAGAGAAGCTATAAAACTGACCTTCCTTTGAGCTAGTTGAGAATCTGGAGCATTACAATTGTTGGTTTGATTAAACTCACAAAATGGCCAGAAAAAAAATCAACTTTCAATTGAAACTCGACAGTCTATTCTTGTTCTGAGAAATGAAGTCTATTCCTTGTGAGATATTGCCAAGAAACTGAAGATTTCCTACAATGGTGTGTACTACTCCCTTCAGAGGAGAGCACAGACAGGCTCTAACCAGAGTAGAAGGAGAAGTGGAAGGCCCCGCTGCACAACTGAGCAAGAAGACAAGTACATTAGAGTCTCCAGTTTGAGAAATCGACGCCTCACAGGTCCTCAACTGACAGCTTCATTAAATAGTACCCACAAAACGCCAGTGTCAACGTCTACAGTGAAGAGGCGACTCCGGGATGCTGGCCTTCAGGGCAGAGTGGCAAAGAAAAAGCCATATCTGGCTAATAAAAGAAAAAGATTAATATGGGCAAAAGAACACAGACATTGGACAGAGGAAGATTGGAAAAAAGTGTTATGGACAGATGAATCAAAGTTTGAGGTGTTTGGATCACACAGACGAACATTTGTGAGACGCAGAACAACTGAAAAGATGCTGGAAAAGTGCCTGACACCATCTGTCAAACATGGTGGAGGTAATGTGATGGTCTGGGGTTGCTTTGGTGCTGGTAAAGTGGGAGATTTGAACAAGGTAAAAGGGATTTTGAATAAGGAAGGCTATCACTCCATTTTGCAACACCATGCCATACCCTGTGGACAGCGCTTGATTGGAGCCAATTTCATCCTGCAACAGGACAATGACCCAAAGCACACCTCCAAATTATGCACAAACTATTTAGAGAAGAAGCAGGCAGCTGGTGTTTTATCGGTAATGGAGTGGCCAGCGCAGTCACCAGATCTCAACCCCATTGAGCTGTTGTGGGAGCAGCTTGACCGTATGGTACGAAAAAAGTGCCCATTAACCCAATGAAACTTGTGGGAGCGGCTTCTGGAAGCATGGGGTGAAATTTCTCCAGATTACCTCAGCAAATTAACAGCTAGAATGCCAAAGGTCTGCAATGCTGTAATTGCTGCTAAGGGAGCATTCTTTGACGAAAGCAAAGTTTAAGTACAGTAGGGTCTCCAGCTTTGCCTGCGGAGCAACAATAGCAGATTTTCACACATTGGGGAATTTCATTTGAGGCTACAGAAAGGTTAAAAAGCTGCATAAGAGAAAACATAGTTTCAGGTTATCTGGACCCGCTGATTTTTTAGTGTCTAAAAGCCTAAGGGCTTCATACACCTCGAAAACTGTTAAAGGAGTAAAACTAAAGCACTGAGAATCAAAAAGACGCTCAACAGAGCTAACCCAATAGGGACTCGTATGAATAGAGGTGGCCAACTCTTTTACTAAACACAATGAAGTGCTCATTAAAAAGATGAAGCATTTCAGCTTCACATTTTTGCCTGGAGTCCTTCATAATGCATGTTGAAAGCTCCATAGGTTTATGTGTTTTGTTGTTAGCTATAGATCTGATGGTTTCATTGGATTATTTAGATTTCTCTGGTTTGTTTAATATAATGATCTGTCTTAGCTTTCCTGATTGCAACAGTACATATATTATAATATGTGTACTATTGCAATCAGGAAAGTTGACAGATCTCAACATAGTATGGATTGGATGCTTTTTAGTAGATTGCATATATGCAATCTTCTAAAAAGCATCCAATTCATACTATTTTGAGATTGTCTGGCTTTTGCCCATACTATATTATACAGTACATTTAAAATATAAGGTGTGTGTTAGTTGTGTTCCATGCTTGTCTTTGTGTGTCTACGGGTGCTTTACTATAAGGCTGTGTGTTTTGAGAATACTCGTCTCTGCATCCTGCCATTACTCACACATGACAGGAGTAATCCACCCATCCACCTAACAGGAGCATTATACATTATAACCATCAATACACATATCTTTATCCACCACAGATTTACTGAGCCACATTGCTGACTAGCTTCAGTTGACTGCAGCTAAACGCGAACCATATCCATTTCCTCAAACAAATTGCAAGCATTCAAGTGAACCAGACCAAGACCAGCTCATGATTTAAAGTCTGTTGGAGTACTAAAACTCATGGCTGTCACACTTAGCCCCACCTCCACCTGTCTGTCATGTCTGTTTTGTTTTTCCTTGTGCTCATGTTTTGGTTTTCCCATGTGTTCTCCTGCCACACCCATGTCATTTGTAACTCTGTCCTCTCGCCATTGTGCACGTGTTCACCAGTTTTATTCCTTGGTTAGTTGTGTATTTAAACCCTGTGTTTTGTCTTCCTTGTTGCTGATCATAGTTTGAAGCCTCTGTTTGGTTTGTCCTCAGAAAATCCCTGCATTCAGTATTGTACGTTCAGCCTGTTGTCTTGTCTCGTGCATTACTTAGTTTCCTGGTAATGTGTTTGGTTTGGTTATCCATCATATTTCTGGGTTTTCCCTAAGTTTAGTCATGTCTCTTCATGTTGGTTATCTATCTGTTGGACTGCTCACCTGTTATGACCCTGGACCATTCTTATTAATCTATTAGGGGATTTGCCCGTAACAGATCTAGCTTTTCTCAGCGTTTGCGTCCGCCGCATTACCGCTCAACGCCTAAAGAATCACAATGGCAGAATATGGACCTGGATTGGGTTGGGCATTCCCTGAGATCAGACGCAACAGGACAATTAAACATCCCAAAAGTATTTACAGCGTAATTCCCTTAGTTTAAAATACTTCACTGCAAAATCAGAGAATGTGTAAAGAGAAATGATAAAACTGTCTTCAAGAAGCAGTATACTGGTCAACCAGCTCAGATCCACAGAGTGAGACAAGAGCCAGGGGTCTATTTGAACAGCTGGATCTATTTGAACCAGATGCACCGTTTCTCTGGTAAGTGGGACCAAAATTCACATGGAAGATCATGCTCCCTATAAAATCCAGTTCAGGGATTTGTAGAAAATGTGAAGTCAAGTAAAGTCGTTTTGATACAGTTGGTTACAAATACTGATACTTTGAATGTCCCCTGCTTTTCTGTTCTTGCTGGTTTCATAACTTTTTCTCCTTAGATTTGTGCTCTAAGTGAGAGTTGTAGTGGGTTTCAGGATATTTCCTCTTTGAAAAACTATCCAGTTGCTTTAGTTCAAGGGTCACCAACATGGTGCCCGCAAGGACGTCATGAGTCGCCCGCGGGCCTGTTCTAAAAATAGCTCACTATAGTGCCACGCACCAATGAGCTGCATCTTTTTTTTGCACTACTATTAGAGATTGTCCGCGGTTGCCGTGTGGCTTCTAGCTAGCGGGCTATGCAAATAATGTACACGCAAACCACCCCCCCCTCCCCCCCGCTCAACAATTATAATACATCGCGAATGTATTAAACTGGTAGCCCTCCGCAATAATTGGTATCCAAGAGGTAGCTGCCAGTTTGAAAAAGGTTGGTGACCCCTGCTTTAGTTGTATCCTTCAGGTCATTGCCTTGCCACGAAGTGAAAAGGAATCCAGTGAACTCTGCAGGCATTTGGTTGGATTTGATCAGTTAACTTTCTGGAACATTCAGAATTCACCATCCTGTGGGGCTCAAGGTACTAGTGGCATGAACCAGTTCCACTGCCAACCAGGAGGCCTCTATTCTCCAGACTTTCCACTTGTCACACTGGAACAGGAAAAATCTTTATCAAAGGACTTAGAGTATAGTTAACAAGCCGACATTCTTTAAAAACACAATTTAAAGCAACCTGTAACTTCTGGCATAGAAGCACCTGAATGAGTGGAGTTTGGTTCTGTCCTTCATTGAAATGTGAAGAAATTCTACATAATTGCATTAGTACACACTATTCAAGGAAGACCACCTTCACCACAGTCCACTTTAGAAAACTATGCACACAAATTGAGAGTTAAAACTTAATCTAGTTAATCTAGTAGTGCCCAGTGAGTGCCCACTGCTAAGGGACTGTCATCACCTGTCAAAGAGGTCTGGGTGAGAATGCTGCGTGTCGTCCTGGAGTTCCACTGCAGTTCTATAGTCTTCCACCGCCTGATCTATCAGTCCCAGATGACCACGGACATCTGCCCTGAGCTTGTACAGCAGAGCATCAGGCTGAAGCTCTAGAGCTACAACACACACACACACACACACACACACACACACACACACACACACACACCTCTGTGTTATTTGCATAACATACCCCATTCTGATGAAAAGTATTATGTGTGTAATTACATGTCCATAGAGAAGAATGAACCATCACCTGTCAGTCATCAGTGGAGCTCCCATACAAATTGTTAGAATTGAATGATGGACATTAATTAGTATCAGCAACACAATACTCCTATTCACTAACACCCTGTGTCACTGTTCTACACACAGACTGCAGAAGTATATCACACAGTTGTTGCTAAATACATCTCCATTTATCAAATATAAAATGAGAGTGGTGTAGGGGAGGGTACGGTGCTTTACAACCCAAAGGGAGAGACAAGAGGGAGCATTTAAAGCCCATTTGCCTAGTACATTTCCATAAATTACCAATCATTCAGTCAGCACATTTGCAAATGCTGATTCCAGTGAACCCTGAAAATGACCTGGTATGAGGTATGAAGTTGGGATCAATGTGCATGTGAACATTATTTTACATATATGTAAAAATAAATGTAGCGAAAAATGTTGGAATGTAAAGTGAAATCTCTATTAATAGAGAATATAATAGATAGACTATAGAGAGACCTAAGTATTTCTCTACAAGGCTAATAACGGAAATTCTTTATATTAGAAAAACATCTGAAACAGTTCAAATCAGAGTTAACATCAAAACTTTAGGTCCTTTGCTGCTGGGCAAAGTCATCGGAAATCTAGCACTTGGTGTACACTGTAATCATAGTAACCATCTGCCTCTTGTTTTAGACAACAGTGTCTAGGTTACTTGAGCTATAAAGGACTTATTTTCTGTGATACTGGGTCAAATAGACTAGATTCAATTTTAAATACTGTGCATGGATGTCTGCACATCTTATACATATGTACAGAGAATAAACTGTAAACAGCTGCCACGAAGCGATGAATCAGCCACAGTGCTTAGGTAAGCCGTAGTCTCCAAACATCCATCCATAGATATCAGAAGAACTCAGGGTGTATCAAGAACACGTTTCCCACACCATCACTCCACCTCCACCAGCCTGAACTGTGGAGTTGTGCACTCAGACATGTTAGCTGGAGCACCAGTGTTGTGTTCAGTTGCAGTTTGTTCATTGTATACTGCCTGTTCATGACAACGATTCTTGACATCATCCTCTGAACATTTTTGTTGACAAAAGGTTTATGTCCATATGTGCACTGCCTGGATCGCCTAAAATAAAACCTTTGATTCAATGACCCACACATGGATCCTTGAAGCCGGAATAACATCAAGCGGACTCTAAGAGCCTTCATCAAGAACCCTGTTGGGGTTTGGATGATGACCCTAGTGGCCAATGTCAGGCAAATAGCACGTCACCTGCTGGATTTACCAAGGAGATGCCCTGTGCCTACTGCTGTTCTGCATAGGTCTGAACCCCCTCAGTGAAACCATCACCAAGAAACCATCCTCTGCATGGATGACATCAAGCTGTATGCCAGAAGCGAACAAGACATCGACTTACTAATCCATCTCACCAGGATACACAGCAATGACATGACGTCACTTAGACAGGGAAGTGTATTCAGATGTTTGCAAGATAGAGATCACACTACCAGAAGGAAAGTTCACAGATGTTGAAGGAAGCTAAAAGTACCCTGGAATCCCATAGGCAAATGGGAGTCTTGTAGGAACAAAAGAAAAGCACAAGGAAACCACAGCCAAATACCTACAAAGAGTGAGGTAAGTCCTGAGATGTCCACTGAATGGAAAGAACAAGATCTGAACAAGATCTGAACTATCAAAACCTTTACCATTTATTAGGGTTCACTGGCAAAGTGTCACAGCACAGAGGTACTAATCATGGCAGCTCAGGAACAAGCTCTCAATACAAGATCAATAGAAACTGGGCTCTACCACACCAGACAGGACCCTAGATGCAGGCTGTGCAAAGATGCCTCTGAGACAATACAGCACTTATCATGAAACACCATTACCAAGTGGCTGTCATCGTATACAGAAACATCTGTGCTGAGACCGGGCTGGAACAAACTTGATTTATAATCTCTAAGAAACTAACTCTTTACTCCCAATGAAGTAATGAATACATGACCAAGACCTTTTATTTAGTAACAATATACTACGTTTCAGTGAATAGCTTGATGACATGATACATATATATATATATATATATATATATATATATATATATATATATATGTACCTTTCTGTCCCTGTGCCCGTGTCTGAGTTGTCACCCATTTCGTTCCTGTCCATGTGTCTGTTGTCTGGAGTATTTTTGCCTCTGTCTCTGCCTCGTTCCCTGTTCCCCGTTCTGATCCTGCTTCCCGGTGTCTGTTGCGCTTCCTGGCCCTGTCCAGTCTCCCGAGTTCCCGTCTGCCTGTCCCCCTCAGCCTGTTTCTGCCCCTGTGTTTGTGTCCCCTGGCCCTTTGTCCTCTGTGCCATTTTTTGCCCCTAGGTCCTGTTTCTGGTGTGTCCTCCTCAGTACCTTTGCCACAGGTCCCTGTGTGTTTTTCGTCTCCTGTTCTTGATTTGGTTCCTCCTGTCTGTGCTTGATGTTGGGTTTCTTTTTTGGTTTCTGTTGCGCGCCTCGGTGCGGCGCGCCTTGGAGGGGGGTTCTGTCATGTGGTCCTGCCTCCCCCCTGTCAGTCTTGTCTTTTGTTTTGTGCTCTGTGGTTTTGAGTGTCTTTTATTTTGACATTTCCTAGTTGTCTCTGTTTTCACACCCCTGCCATGTTCTCTGCCCCTCGTTATCACCATCAGGTGTGTCTTGTTGAGTCCCTTGTTTAGTTGATGTATTTAAGTCCTGTGTTTGGTCTCTGTGGTTGTGGGTTATTGTATGTTGTCAGTTGAAAGATTAAGTCTAATGTTCTAGTCGTGAGTAGTGTTTTTTTGTTCAGTTAGTTCATACTTTCATATCATCTTTGGTCTTTGTATGAGTTGTACCTTTTTGTGTTAGTCCTAATATCTCCTAATATCTGCATCTGCGTCCTACCTGCCCAGCCTTGTTTGTTACACACCCTCAGTAATCCAACAATGCTGGATTTTAAGTTATGTTAAATATAGATTATATAATTACTTCCTTGTGGTATATGTGTCTTTTGAATCCAATGCATATGCATTAATTATAGCCATTATACATTAAATAAGTCTGGTTATATTGAGTATGTCTAAAAGTAATGTCTTAATACTGTGCCAGGATTATTGTATTACGTTTGCTGTAATGGATGCTATATACAGAACTGTTATTCCTTGTCCAGAAACAAAAAAAACGTTTCCATGAATACTGAGCAAATGCATTTATAATCGTTATTGAACTTGGAATAAATATGGTAAGAAAGTGAATGGCTAAAATGAAAAAATTGAGAATGAAGGAAACATGCATGAAGGAATAATATGGGGGGAAATGCTAAATATATGGTTTAATTATTACAGAACATTGTATCACAGTAAAATTATTCTTCTGGTCCAAAATATTTGGACACAGAGCAAATCTGTTCTTCCGTACACTCTCATATTTAATGTTAAAACAAGGAAGTTGGTAGAGTAAAATGACTGAACTGATGAACTTGCATAACAGTAGATTCATTTTATAACAAGTGTAATCTATTACAGTGGACATTTTGCTCGGGTTGAATACATGAAGGATACTTCATGAAGGATCAGTGCAACAACAAAAAAAAACTGAATGAACCAAGAATAAAGAATATATCTTTTTTCTGGGGCTCTGGTAAAATGTGTCCCCCTTGTATTCTCAATGTAAATGTGATGCAGATAGTATTAAAGTTACTGAGGGAAATGGTAATCAGTTTATCAGCATCAATCATGACTTATTGTTGATTTATTTGATTTTGGGGATGTGTATTGTTTATTTGTTTATGTGCTGCTGCCTTGGCCAGATTTTTTATCTCAGTGTGGTATTTCCTGGTTAAATTTACGTTAAATAGATTAAAAAATATATATATTTGGTTTTCCTAAGCAATTCATAGATGTTGTTTTTACTAGTGTTTTACCTGCTTGGAGAATGGATTCACTGACCTATAAAGAATCAGCTGTTAAGACAATAAAAGTTATTTTGATGCGGACATCATCCTGCAAATAAAACTGTCTAATATAATACTGAAACACTTCAGAATCTATCCGGAGGATGCAGAGACTGTGTCCATTTTTATGGATCATCCACGTATCTCCTACAGAGGTAAAAATATCAAAAACATGTATAAAAAAAATGAAATGGTGTCTATAACTCTGTTCCACAGTAAGACAAGCACCAAGTCTCTTAGGGATCTCTGATCATTGAAGTGCCTCCTTTTGTATAATAAAATGGTACAGTCTGCTCTGATGTGTACGTCTGGCTTTATTGGTGGATCCTGCACGTCTGTGTCAGGCAGATTAGGTGGTGTTGGAGGTGGATGGATTCTGGCTCTGTGGGAGGTCCTCGGGCAGGTCTCTGGGGGCGGCGTACTCTACTATTTTGGGGAGGGCCGGCACCACGCAGCAGCTCAGTAGACTCCGGGAGACACTCATGCGGTGGACCTCCTTCCTGCGGGAGGCACAGGGGAGAACATGTTTCATGGCACCACTCACTCTACTATCAAATATGGCACATTTCATTACATTTCATTTCATATCAGACAGGTGGAAACGCACCATTCTCCTGTTTGCTCATCGTAGCACTCCACGTGATTAAGGGCGGTGCCGTTGTCATATCCGCCGACCACAAACAGGAGGTCGTCGACCACCTGTGCAAAAAAAATAATTTTTTAAAAATATGTTTAGCCTAAATAACCTAAACATGACCTGAATATTTTTTTAGCATGATGCCTGTATCTGTTAAAGGGTGACACCATTTACAGTGAAGAAAATAAGTATTTGAACACCCTGTCACTTTGCAAGCTTTCTCACTTAGAAATCATGGAGGGGTCTGAAATTTTCATCTTAGGTGCACGTCCACTGTGAGGGATAATCAAAAACAAATCCGGAAATTACAATGTATGATTGTTAAAATAATTTGTGTGTTACTGCTGCAAATAAGTGTTTGAACACCTGCCAATCAGCAAACATTCTGGCCCTCAATGACCTGTTAGTCCACCTCTAAAAGGTCTACCTCCAACCAAATTAGTTATTCTAAATTAGAAGCACCTGTTTGAGGTCGTTAGCTGCATAAAGACACCTGTCCACCCCACACGATCAGTAAGACTCTAATAACATGGCTAAGACCAACGAGCTGTCCAAAGACACCAGAGACTAAACTGTAGACCTCCACAATGCTGGAAATGGCTACTGGAATGGAATCAGGCCAGAACTACACGGGAGGAGCTGGTCAATGACCTGAAGAGAGCTGGCACCACTGTTACTGTGGGTAATACTCTAAGATGTCATAGTTTAAAGTCATGTATGGCACAGAAGGCTCCCCTGCTTAAATCAGCACACGTCCAGGCCCGTCTTAAGTTTGTCCATGACCGTTTGGATGATCCAGAGGAGTCATGGGAGAAAGTTCTGTGGTCAGATGAGCTCTGCATAGAACTTTTTGGTCTTAATTCCACTCGCCATGTTTAGAGGACGAAGAATGATGAGTACTTCCCAAAAACACCGTCCCTACTGTGAATCATGGAGGTGGAAGCATCATGCTTTGGCGGAGTTTTTTTGCACATGGGACAGGACGACTGCACTGTATTAAGGAGAAGATGACCGGGGTCGTGTATTGTGAGATTTTGGGGAACAACCTCCTTCCCTCAGTAAAAGCACTGAAGATGGGTCGTGAATGGGTCTTTCAACATGACAATAACCCAAAGCACACAGCCAGGATAACCAAGGAGTGGCTCCATAAGAAGCATATCAAGATTCTGGAGTGGCCTAGCCAGTCTCTAGACCTAAACCCTATAGAAAATCCTTGGAGGAAACTCAAACTCCGTGTTTCTCAGTGACAGCCCAGAAACCTGGCTGATCTGGAGAAGATCTGTGTGGAGGAATGGGCCAAAATCCCTCCTGCAGTGTGTGCACACCTGGTGAAAAACTGCAGGAAACATTTGACCTCTGTAATTGCAAATAAAGGCTACTGTACCAAATATTACCATTGATTTTCACAGGTGTTCAAATACGTATTTGCAGCAGTAACACACAAATAAATAATTTAAAAATCATACATTGTGATTTCCGGATTTTTTTTTTTAGATCATATCTCTCACAGAGGACGTGCACTTAAGATGAAAATTTCAGACCCTTCCATGATTTCTGTGGGAGAACTTGCAAAATCGTAGGGTGTTTAAAATACTTATTTTCCTCACTATATGCAATACTGTTCCAGTCATCATCCACTATGAGTGTGTGCAGGGGTGCAATTACTTATGTTACGTCCTCGTCTAGGCTAGGGGAACAGTAACATAGAGGTGCATGTTTTTATAGCAGCTGAATGTAAAAGGGACTGGACAACCAGACAAAAATTGATGAAAACTTAGCCTTGTATTCAGACATAGTAGTGGATAAGACAGATGTAAATGTCTTCGGGAGTGGCCAAGGCCAAAATAACAAACAAAACGTCACTCAGAACCAAAACAGCTTTACCAAACTATACTTACAAAGAAAACAAACAACATATGAACTAAACTACACTTACCAAACATGAACAATAAATACATACAAACAAAATGGCAGCCACTCCCTACCTCCAAAACGCACTACCAACAAGATGCACAACAGGTATACATAAAGACTAACATAGAAACAGATATTAATGATCACAGCAACAAGAGATTCACAAATTCTGTTTCAGGCTCAAAAGCAATACATGTACATGTTCCCCTTTCCTTTCCCTTCCCCCTGTCTCTGTCTCTTCCTCGTTCCTCCCTCCTTTTATAGGATAGGGCTGGATAGACTGGACTGGACTGGGGCGGGTAGTGGTAAAATCCGGGACGAACCTGGAATCGGAACAGAACAGAAAACACCACACAAAAACAAAACATACAAACAAACCCTCATGTTACACTTACTTTCTGAGGTGTATGCAAACATACGAGTGTGTGTGTGAGTTTGTGTGTGTGTGTATGAGTGTGTGTGTATGAGAGTGTGTGTGTGTGTGTATGAGAGTGTGTGTGTATGAGAGTGTGTGTGTATGAGAGTGTGTGTGTGTGTGTGTATGTGTTGTCACCTCAATGCCGAAGTTGCAGCGTGGGTTGATCATTGAGGGCAGGTCTCTCCAGGTGTTGGTCATGGGGTTATAGGCCTCCACGCTCCTCAAGAAATTGACACCATCAAACCCCCCCCCACCTTCAAAAACAGAACACACATGTTCATCTGTGTTACTTTATAGAGTGAAATTACTTTAATTATAGTTCTTCAGGCTTGATGATGGCAGACATTTAGCAGATTTGTAAAATCGGTAAAAATGGCAGTGTCTGACTGCATTCTGCTATTATGTGTTATATAGATGTGAATGTGTGTGTGTGTGTGTGTGTGTGTGTGTTGTCCGTACAGCGTAGACCTCCTCTCCATAGGAAATGACTCCCATTTTAGTGCGACTGCTCCTCATGGGAGCGATAAGACTCCACTGGTTCGTGTCTTAGAAATTCTGAAACCCTTCAATGGTGAGTACAAAATAAGTCAGAAGCAGTTGGGTTAGATAATAAGTACAATGATTTATTTAAACATAGACATAGATTAAACCCTTGAGATCTCCGTTACAAACACCCACGTGTCAGTCACAGAGAGAGCTAATTCCCCATTCCGAACTCTCATCCTTTATACCCTTGATCATCAATACACACGGTGTCCACGAGGTGAACACACGGTTATTAACTAAATATGATTGGACAAAGTAAGGAGTGATTAACTCTGATTTGACAGATGCATATGATGCGTGCCCCCTCCCTGCTCAGCATCCTCGTGATGGCATGGCAGACTGAGTGTCGCCGTAGTCCTTTCCAAGCTGAGATTATGCGTCTCCAGCGAGGTCAGTTTAGGAACATCCAGAGGAACATCAGATTAAATGTCCCAGACAGGCACACATAAACACATCTCTGAGGCCTACTAAAGTCACCAGAATGACTTTAGTGCTTTGATTAACACACATATGCAAAAACCTTATTTCTAATGTGTTTAACGTATACTAAGAAAGCCTGATCTAAATGGAAATCACCAAATTTCCACCACATTCGTCTCAGGGTTGTAGACCTCCGCCGTCAACAAATACTCATGTCCATTATACCCTCCACAGATGTAGACCTGCCAATCATATACACACACACAATGCTGACTAATATATCATGTCCTGTCAAACTTCACTGTAATACAATATGGGCTACACAATATGAGCTTTAAAGGAATATTTCAGTGAAAACTCCAATACATGTGTGGTGTCCACCATATCTGAAGCCATGAGGCTAATCTATCTAGCAAGTATTGAAAGCCATTTCATTGTAAAATCTTCATTGACATTATGTAAACTACATCATTATGCTTCATGATTTCATATTTAAATAAAACATTTAGTTGTGGCGGCGAATAATCCATTAATAGCCTATAATAATTTATTAAATATATTAACATTTATTTTTGAGCGACCCTTGTTTTTGGCTCGAGTTTGAAAAACCCTACTCTAGTGTATAGTGGGGAATAAACTCAAGTATGTATGTGAGCATGTGTATGCATTGACATGCAGGCATTTCTCAGCTCACTGGTTTGGTAGCACTGAAATTGGTTGTGTGTGTGTGTGTGTGTTGCCACCTTGCCATGCAGTGTGGTGGCACTAGCATCCTTGCGCTGTTCATGCATGGGTGCTATCATGCTCCATTGATTTGTTTAAGGTTCGTAGCGCTCGGCCGTGTTGAGGTCTACGTGTCCATTATACCCGCCCATGGCATGGCGTAGAGACGGCCATGGAAAGGGACCTGCGTTGATTATGCATGGGTGCGACCTGCAACACACACACACCATAAACAACACATACACAGCAACCTAACAAACACACACAAACACTAAAAACACACACAACAATCTTGCCCACATGTACACTGATACTGACCTTATGCCAAGTCTTGGCCACAGGGCTAAACTTTTTTACACTGTTGAAGTACTGAACACGGTCAGTGTGAAGTGCTCCCACAATGTACACAAATCCATTCAGATATGCTGCTCCGTAATAGGCTCGTGGACACTCTTCCTCCAGTGTTACAATATTCCACCGATCCGCCCTCGCATCATAAGCTTCAATGCTAGTGATGAAAACTGCGTCCCTCCAACCGCCTATAGCTAATAAGATGGCGGAGGGCAATCGTGGGCGGGACAGAGGGTTTCTGAAGTCAGAGTTAGACGCTCCATTCTTCTCCAGGTTGTTTATGGTCTTCAGTGCATTGGAGATGATGGGCTTGCAGTCCTGTCTTTTAGTAAAGCCTGCTTTATACCTCCGGACACGGACGAATTTCGTCTGTCCGTACCAAACGTAGCCTCCATAGGGGGCCACTATACCTCTTTCCGGTTCCAACGTTGTTATGATTTTTTAAAATACATCCTCTAGAGGGCAGTATAGTCAAATTTCCGGCACCGGCGCGCCAGCAACCTCCTCCCAGCTGTTTTTGCATCGGGTTTTCCATCCACCGATTTTTGCGCATTTTGAAAATGCGCATGAAAAAAGCTGGATGGAAAAAGACCAAAATTCGAAAAAGCCCCAAATATCGCAAAAAGATTTTTACGCTAGGAGGAGGTGGAAAAGTTAGACTATCGCATCGCCAAAATTCGGAAAAACTGGATGGAAAAGGGTTTTTCGCATAAACGATGACCTATCATGCCTCAAGTCATGTGGTTCTGTACATGATCGCGATGTAAAGATGGCAAATGCATACAAAAACAGTTCTGGAGAGAGCAAAAATTGAATTTAACTTCTCCACGTATAGAAAAGAAAAAGAAAAAAATGTTTCAAAACCTCAAAGTGCAAAAATGCGTAACTGCCAGATGGACGTAAAACCACTATTGTTTGGCGTCCTCTCACGTGATCTAAAGTTTATTCGTATAACTGTAATGAATGGAAACAAGGCTTAATTCGCATTTTTTTCTGCCGAAACTTGGAAATTGCGCATTATTTTTTCGAAAGGTTTGGATGGAAACCCAACCAACTCGCAAAGTTTCTCTTCTAACTCGAGCGCCATTTTTAAAAGTCCAGTACTCTTCTTCATTGATTTTCCCGAATTGGTGTACTTCCGATGCTTCTGACTCTCTACTGCCCCCTGATTTCCAGTTTATATTGCTCCGTTACTACGGATTCGTAAGCGCTCTGGCAACGGACCCACTGACGGATGAAACGACCCCCGGAACCGGACGAAAGGGTCCGTATCCGTAATTACCGTAGGGTGTGAATGGGCCACTGCCATGTGTCGATTCCTTTCTAGGGGCGCGTGGCTGACCCAGCGCAGGATGGCCTCAAACACCACCTCTTCCTGTTTGACACTGAGGTCGTCCTTCTCAATGATGTCACACAGCTGGGTCAGCGGCACCTCCAGGAACTCTTCTGACACACATGCAACCTCTTCAAAGTGTTGAAGGATGAACAGGTGGGCTTTCTGACGCAGGTCCGGGCACCAGTAAGTGTCAGCCACTTTATGGATGCCTATGCAGTTCTCCACACCCATCTGAGCTTTTAGGAACTGGCAGCAGGCACGTACGAGGCCCGAGACTAAGAACTGGTCTGCAGCTGCTAGCAGCTCCTCCACGTTGTCTTCATTTATGGGCACTGAGAGTGTGTAGGCATAATCAACGATCAGCCGCATCATTTGTGGGGAGACGCCAGGGATGTTGTAGACACGCTTCTCAGGAGGGTACCAGTCACTGGTGAACAGTGTCCTGTGGAGGAAGCATACAGGTCACCCTTATGTAGCGTCCCGGTTGAAAAAGTGGTCTCTCGAACGGATGGTTCACAACATAACATTTTATTATTATGCCTTAGTCATAAACACATCGTAAGAGCTTGTTCCCTCATCAACCAGGTGCTAAAGATCCATTAAAGTTACGAATAATTATTTAGTAATCTTGTTTTACACTGTTCTTTCAACCTTGACCATGGAGTGCACCTGCTAACTCCGCCTCGGAACTCACACACTGATAGCGCGTTTATTTTTCTCTTCTTCGTTTCTTTCTTTCAAAATAAAAGCATAGCGCTGCAACAAAATAATAAAGGCTTATGAACCAACTTGCAATATGAAAACACTGAATTATCAGGTCAGTTACACTCCCACCAAATCATTATAGCTTAACTGGCAAACAAATGGAGTAATAATGATTTCCTAACGAAGAAATGACCTGTAGCCTTAACTCAATGAACACAGTTTGTTATAAAGAATGAACTTTAACTGTGGAATGCAATTAAACAGTCTCTAATAACAAAACCAGTTTCTGCACTGGGCGTTCCACTATTGAAGGTTTACTAGAACATTGTCCTTTCTCCAACTTCTTTTCTGCAAAGCGAATCTTTACTTTCCTTACAAGTCCATCTTTGTCGGTCACTGTGTCCACTACACAAGCTAATCTCCATTCATTGCGAGATAAATCATCCATCTTTTCCATGACGACATCTCCTACCTTCAAATTTCTTCTTGGAGTGTGCCATTTCTGCCTTGTTGCAATGTTAGACAGATATTCCCTTTTCCAACGGGACCAAAATTGTTCTGCTAGGTACTGCATTTGCCGCCATCTTTTTCGTGCATAAATGTCCTCCTTAATGAAGTTCCCTGGAGGGGGCAAGGCTGCCTTTGACTTCATAGTAAGCAGGTGGTTCGGTGTCAATGGCTCGAGGCTGTTCGGGTCACTGAGGTTGTCTACTGTGAGAGGCCTGCTGTTCACAATTGCCATCGCTTCATAAAAGAATGTTCTTAATGATGCATCATCCATTCTGTCTGATGAAAGTGAAGCTGTAGAACGCATAATGTTTCGAACCGTCCTGATTTGTCTTTCCCATACACCTCCTGTATGGCTTGAATGAGGAGTGTGCATTTGGAAGTCACACTGTTTCTCAGCCAGAAACGTGGTAATGCGGTTAGTGTCCACTTGTTTCAAGGCTTCCTGCAGTTCGTTTTTAGCTCCGACGAAGTTGCTTCCTTGATCGCACTTTATTTCACTGACTGCTCCTCTTATGGCTATAAAACAGCGGAGAGCGTTGATAAAGGCATCCGTAGTCATGTCATCCAACATTTCTATATGAATTGCCCTGCAACAAAGGCAAGTGAACAGAAGTCCATAACGTTTGTGTACTTTGCGACCTTGTTTGGTTGTAAAAGGACCAAAACAGTCCATTCCACAAAAGGTGAACGGTGGAGATGGATCTAGGCGCTGTTTTGGAAGATCCGACATTTTTTGTTTCTCTGTGTCTCTTCTGAGCCTGCGACATTTTACACATTGGTGTATAAATTTTGCCACGGCTTTGTTGATGCATGGAATCCAAATTCCATTTGACCTAATCTCATTGATTGTCAGTCCTCTCCCTTGGTGTTGTACCTTGCTGTGACAGTGAGCGACGATTAGTTGAGTAACGTGATGGTCCTTGGGAACTAATACTGGATGCTTCAGTGTGGAGGAGAATGAAGCATTTCGGAGCCTTCCTCCCACCTTAAGGAGTCCATCACTATCAAGAAACGTGTCCATTTGAAGCAGTTTACTTTTGATAGGAAGTGCCTTT
This sequence comes from Brachyhypopomus gauderio, assembly GCF_052324685.1. Classification (NCBI taxonomy): domain Eukaryota; kingdom Metazoa; phylum Chordata; class Actinopteri; order Gymnotiformes; family Hypopomidae; genus Brachyhypopomus; species Brachyhypopomus gauderio. The sequence continues at coordinate 10,981,880 of NC_135216.1, read as the reverse complement.
CCCTGTTTAAGCAGTCTTATCTCCTCTGCATATTCATTTGCTTGTAGGTCCTTTATAACAACACATTGTGCATTTTGTCTTTCTTGTAATGTGCTATGGCCTGTTGTTTTATCTCCCTTAACACGGCGGATCAGTCGAGCTATGGCTTGAGTGGCCTTGTACCATGAGGAAAATTTTGTCAACTTGTCTGACAAACCTTTCTGCTCCGTTTTAAGTGAGTTTAGTGCGTGTACCTTTTTAACCTCTGGATCTCCGAGTGGCACATCCATGTCAATCTCTGTAGCTGTGGGAATTTCTTTGTTCCATAAAAACTGTGGCCCTTGGAACCAGTTTGATGTCATAAGTTCACTTGCACTTAAACCTCTGGAGGCCATATCCGCTGGATTTTGCTCAGAGGAAACATATCTCCACTGCTGGGGGGAGCTGTTGAGCCTTATCTTCTGAACTCTATTGGAAACAAATGTGTGAAAACGACGTGCTTCATTATTAATGTAGCCTAAAACCACCTTAGAGTCTGTCCAAAAGTACTCGTCTATCTCCGTCAATCCTAATTCATCCTTTAACATGAGGCTTACAGTGATGGAGACAGCAGCAGCTGTCAGTTCGAGTCTAGGTATTGTTACTACCTTGATAGGAGCAACTCTGGCTTTAGCTGTAACTAAAGTACAATGCACTTGCTCATCTTTGCTTATATGTCTTAAATAAGAACATTGACCATAACCGTACAAGCTTGCATCAGAAAAATTGTGCAATTCTGTTTTCACTATTTTGCCAAAGTCTTTAGGAACATAACAGCGTGGTATTGTGATTTTCTCCAAGTTTTTTTAATCTTCTTTCCATTTTTCCCATGCTGGCCGTAGTTCACTGGGAAGAGGATCATCCCAACTTGTGCCATGTTTGCATGTCTCTTGAAGCACTCGTTTACCTGTGAGTACAAAGGGGGAGATGAATCCTAATGGGTCATAGAGAGATGCAACCATTGATAGGATGCCCCTTCTTGTAGCAGGTTGGTCATTGGGGAGAAAGCCAAACCTAAGTGTGTCTGAGTCTATGTGCCAGTGAATGCCTAGTGCTCTTTCAAACTTCGAGTCATTAAGTGCTAGGTCGCATGATTGCTGTGGAGAGGCGCGTTCTGATGGTGGAATGCTTTCTAACACTGTTGTTATTACTTACAAACTTGTGCAGTCTGAGGCCACCTAATGCACAGAGAGCCTGGGCCTCCTGAGCGAGCTGAATAGCTTCCTCGATGCTTGCAGTGCTTGTTACACCATCGTCCACATAGAAATCCTTCATTATGAACTGGGATGCAAGGGGAAACTGTAGCTAATTTTCTTTCGCTAGATGCTTTAATCCATAATTTGCACACCCTGGTGAGGATGTTGTGCCGAACAGGTGAACCTTCATTCGAAACTCCTGAGGCTCAGTATTCAGGTTGCCATCCTTCCACCATAAGAATCTTAAATAGTCTCTATCAGCTTCATACACATGAAATTGGTGGAACATTTTTTCAATGTCACATAACAAAGCAACTTGATGCCTTCTGAATCTGAATAGAACGCCATTCAGATTGTTCAACAAATCGGGCCCTGACAGCAAATGATCATTGAGACTGTTGCCTTTGTATTTTGCTGAGGCGTCGAAAACCACTCTGAGTTTGTCTGGCTTTTGAGGATGATATATCCCGTGGTGGGGAATGTACCATCTTTCTCCTTCCTTTCCTTCACTGTGCACTTCCTCAGCCTCACCCTTCTCTATGACTTCACTCATGAACTTGACATATTGCTCCTTGTACTTTTGGGTTTTCAACAGTTTGTTTTTGAGGCTTTGAAGTCGTACAGTTGCCATTTGCTTATTATCTGGTAAGGAGGGTCTCTCTTTAAATGGAAGTGGCATTTCATAATGTCCTTCATTGTTTTTGTAAATGCCTTCTTTAAGTGTATTCAGAAAGAGAATGTCATCTTGGGAGACTGATATGTTATCCTTGTTGTCATTCTTAAAGTCATGCTCGAGAACCTTGATCGCGTCAGCTGGAGTCATTAAAGGGAGCTCCTTGGTCGTCACTCTGTGACACACAGCAGACATGCTAAAGGCGTCATTGTGGGATGAAGTGGGACCTACAATGCTCCAGCCCAGCGCTGTGCGGACTGCATAGGGTTCGTTCTCTCCTCCTAAAATTACTTGTTGTGGAGCTAATGCCTTGGAGCAATTGTACCCAATTAAAAGCCCAACTTCACACTCTAGCTGCGGAGGAATCTCATTCACTATTGCTCTAAGGTGATTCCATCGCCTTGCCGTTTCACAGGAAGGAATGTGGGAGCGATTAACAGGTATACAGTCTTTGGTGTAAGCAGGAGGGAGTTCAATCGTTTCTGAGAAGTTGTAGCCTCTCACCTTAAGACCTGATACACGTTCACTTGACATAACAGTATCCTTACCCAGCATTGTAGTGAGTCTTAACTTTATTGGAGTAGACTTAGCCTTAAGATTGTTAGACACATCTTGGTCGACAAATACTGTGTCACTCTGGGTGTCTAAGAGTGCATAAACAAGCCTTTCTTTACCTGGTTGTTGTTCTGAAGAAACCCATACAGGTACGATCATGGACGTGTTTGCACATTGTTCACTGGTTTCTGCATTGAGAGACAGGGTAGTTGCAGCCTGTTCTGCATCTATCTGAGTTGGGTTTGTGGCTAATTTAACATGGTCATAGTTGAAGTCGTGCAGACATGTGGGGTGTTTTTTCTTTCATATTTCACACACAAGTCTGTAGCGACAGTCCTTTGCGCCGTGTCCGGGTTTGAGGCAGCCGTAACAAAGCCTGCTGTCTTTTATGTATTTCCTTCTTTCTACAAGAGGTTTGTCTTTGAACTGGGGACAACTGTGAAGTTTGTGTCCGCTGTCTTGACAGAGCGAGCATGGCAGTGTAACGTGTGACCTTGGTTTAGTGGTTTCTGTCTCTGTTACTACCTGCGTTTGGAGAACACTGGATGTGAGCCTTTTTTCCTTTTGGTGACTTTTACTAGTGGTTTTGGTGGAGTCGGTAGATTGGAGAGCCTGAAATGATGTGATTGGATTGCACAAGATCTCTGCTTCAGAGGACAGAAACTCAGCAAAGTCTTGTAGATCTGGAAACTTTCCCTTTTCTTTCATGCTCTGAGTAGCTTGACGATTCCACCTCGCTGCTGCCCAAGTTGGTAATTTTTGAACGAGTTTTTGATTTTCTTCACAATCGTTGAGAATGTTTAAGCCTTCTATGTGGGGCATAGCTTCATGACATGTTTGAATTAGATCAGCAAATGCTCTGAATTCTGTAGAGTCATTTGTTTGTATTTTTGGCCATTTTGAAAGTTTCTCTCTGAAGGCTTTCTGTACAACAAATGGGTGACCATACCTTTGGTTGAGGCGGTCCCAAGCATCATCATATGCGGCACTGTCATTTCTGTAGAAGATGCCATCAAGCATTCGTCGAGCTGAACCTCCTACATATTTCTTCAAGTAGTGGAGCTTGTCTGCGGGTGAAATATTCCTTTTATCAACAAGTGCTGTAAATGAAGCTTTCCACTCAATGAACTGTATTGGGTCACCGGTGAACATGGAGGGCTCTGGTATTGGCAGTCTATTCATGGCAACGCTGTCCTGTAACGCTTGAGCTAAGTAAAGAATGTTTGATTGTGGAAGCGACTTAGACGCTATGTTACTGTCAGAGACTTGAATGGGAGCGGAAACTGGGGAAGCCCTCTGGACGGCTCTGCTACAGTCAACATGAATGCTGCTCTCACTTTTTATCTCCTGATCATAAGTTATGAGCCTAGCTCTTGCTGCCTTTAACTCCTTTTCAGCCTTTAATCTGTGTAACTCACGTGTCAGAAGTTGGATCTTTTCCATTTGTTTTTCTTCTTCTAATAGCACTTGGTACTCTGCTTCCTTGGCGGCTAATTCAGCCGCAGCCTCCGCTCTCTTCTCAGCAACTACTGACCTTGCAGAGCTTGATTTACTAGCAAATGAATGTTTACTTTTATGTGTGACCGATGAGCTATAGATGGACCGAGCATAGTCCGGTTCGAGAAGCTCACGTAGGCGTGTCTTAACTTTGTCTCCGTCATAGTCATCGATGCCTGAGAGTCTTTCAAGTGCAACCTTAATAAAGTCTTTTGTGACCGCTTCACATGCATCTGTAAGTCGCCTTGTATCACTAGAGGGGGTAATGCTTTCTCTAATCTCAGCATACAACTTTATGACATTGTCTCGATCTTTCTCTAATGCGTCGATGAGCGAGGCAATTTCGCTGTTTGTTATGTCTCTCTTTAATAGCTCTCGTGAATTACGAATTTGCTTTTTCCATTGATCGTAGACTTTGCGGAGTCATCGTTCCTTTTTACAGGCCTCCTCCTCCTGATATACCTGCATTTTTTCCGTAGGTTTCCTTAGACGAACGGAATGTAGAAGCTCCTCCTCCTCGTTGACCTCCGGGTCTTCCGTGTGTTCGGTTTCCTTTCCAGAAGCGTCCATGCTTAAGTATGACACAATTAACCATCTGATCTAAGAAGACCTCAGCGCTGAGCGCGGGTTAAGCTCTTCTCAGCCTGGGGCAAGCTCTTACTGTAGCGTCCCGGTTGAAAAAGTGGTCTCTCGAACGGATGGTTCACAACATAACATTTTATTATTATGCCTTAGTCATAAACACATCGTAAGAGCTTGTTCCCTCATCAACCAGGTGCTAAAGATCCATTAAAGTTACGAATAATTATGGCAGATGCTATTTGCACCCGGGTATATGCAGCAGTATGTGTTATTTGCACCCGAGTATATGCAGCAGTGTGTGCTATTTGCACCCGGGTGTACATAGCAGTGTGTGCTATTTGCACCCGGGTGTACATAGCAGTGTGTGCTATTTGCACCCGGGTATATGCAGCAGTGTGTGCTATTTGCACCCGGCTATACGTAGCAGTGTGTACTATTTGCACCCAACATTTTGATTTATCAAAGATTAGTACTATTCTTTTGTGTTCCATTTTACTTACAAAATTAGTTTACAAGAAGTGAAGATACTTTTATTTGGGGTTATGGGGTAGACCTCAGTTTGAATTTTGTTTTTCACTTGTGAGTCTTTTTCTTTACCATGCTTAGAATTTAAATAGCAATTTAATTATCCTAAGTCGCTTACCGCTAATGGCAGTAATCACATGGTAAATACTACATGTAATATACACTGCCAGTGATAAATAATGTTAAAACAAAATGTAACACAAGTTAATATCTGTCTGTAGCACCCTGATATGTACACCACATTGTATGTGTCACGTTACGGTCCCCGACCCCTCCCTTTGGGCGTGTTTACGTCGTCTGCGTCAGTGGATCTTCGTGGGTGCGGTTGCGTCCTGTGATAATTCGTCTCACCTGTGGCTCGTCTCGTCATCACGTGGGGTTTATGTAGTTTGTCTATTTAATGTGCGTTCGCGCAGTGTCTTGTGCTCGTCGTTGTTTGAGTCTACGTGTCTCTATATGTCTGAGTGTTAAACGTGCACTGTCTGCGCTATATGTGTAAAGACAAATAAAGTAACGTCTGTAGCGAACAGGATTCTGTGTCTCGTCCTTCACCCAGTCGCCAGCGTTACAGTATGATGTATACAAATATTCTTCCTGCCAGTACATTATCAGCCTCTTTAATTTTATTTAATTTCACAGAATGCAGAAGACAGATTTGACTTTTTAATTCATTTTTTCTGGATGGTTTGTACATTTTTTAAAGAAATAAATTGGGGTTTTTATTATTTACATCATGTTTAAATAAATTTTAATTTTGTGCATTGGATGGTAGCCCTCTTCACTCCATAATCTCAGTGCTCTCTGGAATTCCTCACAACTGTCGAAGGAGTATCCTTCACAAATGTTCTTTAGCTTTTCTTCCTTCTTGGGAGAAAACACAAATATTAGCTTATATAAAATAGTCATTACATTATAAGTCTGGCATATTGACTCTGTCATGCAAAGACCTTAATTCAAAAGGACTGTACATCTTTTGTTATACACATTCATGTCCTTTGTGTGTACTGAAACAACACAAAAATAGAGAACAAAAAGACAAAATTATATAATTTTACACAAAACTCAAAAAATAGACTGGACAAAATTGTTTTTGTAAGATAGCAATGCGACTGTCACGTAGAGCTACGCCCCCTCTCTAGCTGTCACTTCGGGTTGCTGCTCCTGGTGTCTGTGTTGTTCCCTGCGTGTCTGTCTCCATGGTTTCCCCTCGTCTGACACGCCCGTGTCATCAGTGTCTTCACCTGTGTGTCTAGTTTAGTTCTGTGTATTTATAGTCCTAGTGTTTCACTTATCGGTTATCAGTTGTTTTGTTCTATTTGGTTAGTTTGTGCTCTTGTTATTCATGCTCTTTGGTCGTGTTGTGCTCTTGTTATTCATGCTCTTTGTTCAGTGTTCTACGCTTCCTGGTCTCTGAGTTCTACTCGTTTCGTTGCTCAGTCGTCTGTGTTTTCCGTAGCCTGATTTTCTAGTTTGTATGCGTTTACCCCGTGTTTGATTTGAAGTGTTCATTCTGTGTCTTAGTTTAATTCTTAGTATCGTCATGCCTGTTTATTTGTCAAACCTGGATGGCTCGCCCGTTATGACCCCTGCCTGTTTGAACGACTGGAATTCCCATTAATAAATCTCGCTCTCCTCAGCGTTTGTGTCCGCCTCCAAGCTCTGTAGCGCGAGCTACGTTTAGTGTTGCCACCTGTCCCGGTTTTCACGTCGCTGTCCCGGTTTGTCCCGGTTTTCCTTCTTTTTAATATTCGGTCCCGGCAAAAAATAAAAATCATTTAATGTCCCGGTTTTCACTAGGTTAGTTCAAACTATTTAGACTGTTTCTGCACACTTGAAATCTGTCTTTTTTTCTCGCTGTGTCCATTTTACACCCCCCACCCGGTAACACTTTACGTTCGCCACTATTATGCTCCTATTAGCTCAAAAATATATCAGTGTTTGTTGGATAATAATTCTCACACTATTTCTTAAATATATATTTTAAAATGTAGAGTTAAATTGAGTGATGGACCTTTATACATAACTATTAACCAAATTCTGCTTACCGTTTCCTACTGTGTCCGTTTCGGTTCCTTTAAATTTGCGCCTTTTCGCTCCCGCGCATTCATTAGTAGACATGCGCAGATGGGTTCGCTTTCTTTTTTTTAAATTAAGGGGTGAAAATAGCCTCGTTGTGTGGCAAATGCTACTTGTACCCGGGTGCAAATAGACACTCCGAATAATTATTTAGTAATCTTGTTTTACACTGTTCTTTCAACCTTGACCGTGGAGTGCACCTGCTAACTCCGCCTCGGAACTCACACACTGATAGCGCGTTTATTTTTCTCTTCTTCGTTTCTTTCTTTCAAAATAAAAGCATAGCGCTGCAACAAAATAATAAAGGCTTATGAACCAACTTGCAATATGAAAACACTGAATTATCAGGTCAGTTACACCCTTAAGTGTTTGAGTTTGTAATTTGATGCTTTTGGAAAAAATGAAATTTTTAAAAATCTATTTATTATTCTGATGTTCTGGATCATGAAGTGGGCTCTGGGGGAAATGTAGCTTCACGGGTTCACTGTGATCACAAATAAAACTGTACAAAAACAAAAATATATTTACAAAAATATGTGACAATCATTGGCAGTCATAGAAGCATCTTATGAACAAATTCTAACAGAGGAGTGTTCCTTTGTAGATTTTGATTTTTAATTTTAGTTTGTAGGAATGCTTAAGTGGTTATCCATGCCTGCACGTTTCACTGGTGAATGAATATGAGATGACATACAAGTCAGCCACCCAGTTACCACCCCACCGACCCTGGGACTGTCACATCACCCTCAAGGCAGGTACTACGCCACTGAGCGATCGAGTCTATCCACTTTCTCAGGAAGAGGAGCGGGTCATGGCTCAGTATGTTAAGGAGGCTCTCGCTCAGGGCTATATTACTCCCTCCACCTCTCCCGCCTCAGCCAGCGTCTTCTTCGTGAAGAAGAAAGACGGTGGTCTGAGGCCATGCGTAGATTACCGAGGGCTCAATTCCCTCTTAGTGAACTTTGCCTACCCGCTGCCTCTAGTGCCGTCGGTGCTGGAGCAGTTAAGGAAGGCTAAAGTCTTCACTAAACTAGATCTGCGCAGCGCCTACAACCTTATTCGCGTACGCGAGGGTGATGAATGGAAGACGGCGTTTAGTACCTCTACGGGGCACTACGAGTATCGCGTCTTGCCTTATGGCTTGGCCTCTGCTCCGTCGTTCTTCCAGGCGTTCATTAATGAGGTCTTAAGGGAGTATTTGAATAGATGTGTTGTCGCTTACATCGACGACATTCTGATCTATTCTCCCTCCTACGACCAACATGTGCGTGATGTATGGGCAGTTCTGGGCACACTCTTGCGCAATCGTTTGTATTGCAAGCTCGAGAAGTGCGAGTTCCATCTCAGTGAGATGAACTTCCTAGGTTACACCATTAGGCCAGGCTCCGTGCACATGCAGCACAGGAAGGTGGAGGCGGTCGTGAAATGGACGCAGCCTCACACACAGCGCGAGCTTCAGAGATTTCTGGGCTTCGCAAATTTTTATAGGCGGTTCATTCGCGCATATAGCCAGATCGCAGAGCCCCTTACTGACGGAGGAGTTAAGCTTCGCTGGACAGAGAGATCTACGAGAGCGTTCAACCAGCTGAAGCAAGCGTTTGTCGCCGCGCCGGTTCTGCACCAACCGGATCCTAACCGTCCCTTTATAGTGGAGGTAGATGAGTTGAACGTGGGAGTAGGCGCGGTGCTGTCACAGCGGCCGAAAAAGCATAGCTCCCTCCGTCCCGTAGCCTTCTATTCTAAGAAGCTCACCGCCGCCGAGCGCAACTACGGGGTGGGAGACCGTGAGTTGTTGGCTATGCGGAAGGCGTTCGGTGAGTGGAGACATTGGCTGGAGGGAGCTAAGCATCCATTCACCATGCTTACCGACCACAAAAACCTGGAATATATCAGGACCACGAAACGGATGAACGCCCGTCAAGCCAGGTGGTCTCTGTATTTCTCTCGTTTCAAGTTCCAGGTGACATACCGGCCAGGAGAGAAGAACCAGCGTGCGGATGCGCTATCTAGGTCCTTTCCTGGCAGTACGGAGTTGACGAACGAGGAGCCAGTGCTTACGCCTGAGTGCGTCGTGGGAGCTTTGGAGTGGAAGATCGATTGGGAGATCGAGGCAGCGAACCTGCATCCAGGTTGCCCGCCGCACCGTAAGTACGTTCCCCCCACGCACCGTAGTGCCCTCATCAGCTGGGCTCATACGTCAGTGGGGACGGGGCACCCAGGGGTGTCTAAAACGGCTCAGTTGTTGGGGGCTCGCTACTGGTGGCCGGGGCTGCACCGGGACGTACTGCAGCAGGTGGCGTCCTGCGCGGTGTAAGGTGCCACACACTCCTCCTGCGGGTAAGCTCCTCCCTCTCCCTGCACCTAAGCAGCCATGGACGCACATCACTCTGGACTTCGTCACGGACCTCCCCCCGTCCGAGGAGAACACGGTCATCATGGTGGTGATAGATCGGTTCTCGAAGATGGTTCGCTTCCTTCCCCTGTGGGGCCTGCCCACCGCGTGGGAGACTGCGGATCTCTTGTTTCGGCACATATTCCGGCAGTTCGGTCTGCCTGAGGATATCATGTCGGACAGGGGACCGCAGTTCACCTCGCGTGTGTGGTGGGAGTTCCTGTCCAAGCTCAACATCACGGTTAGCCTCACCTCTGGTTACCATCCGCAGGCTAACGGACAGGTGGAGCGAGCAAACCAGGAGGTGGGAAAGTTCCTGCGCGCATACTGCAGCGAGCACGTGGACACATGGTGCGCCCTTCTGCCCTGGGCCGAGTACGCACAGAACTCCCTCACACATTCCAGCATGGGGATGACACCGTTCGAGTGCGTGCTCGGACGCCAGCCGCCGCTTTATCCTTGGAACGCCGCGTCCTCAGACCAGCCCATCGTCGAGGAGTGGTGTAAGAGGAGCGAGCGGGTGTGGGAGGACACCCATCAGCGGCTGAGGGAGGCGATCCGGCGATTCAAGAGGAAAGCCGACCGTCGGAGGGGAGAGGCCCCATCTTATCAGGTAGGGGATAAGGTGTGGGTCTCCACTGAAGATGGACGCCTGGGCAGGAGAGGTAAACTGGGGGAGAGATATGCCGGCCCGTACGTCATCTTGAGGCGGCTTAACCCAGTTACTTATCGCATCAGTCTGCCCGAAGACAGACGTGTGTCGCGTGCGTTTCATGTGTCCGCTCTCAAGCCATACAGAGCAGGTGCATTGGAGGAGGCCTCGACGTCACGACCGCCCTCGCCGCTGCAGTTGTCAGACGGACCCGCGTACCTCGTGGAGAGGTTACTGGACTCGAGGCGCAGAAAAGGTGGCTTACAGTACCTGGTGGACTGGGTCGGATACGGACCGGAGGAGCGCTCCTGGATACCGGCCTCTCAAGTGGTAGGCCCCTCCTTTATCGCCGACTTCCACAGGGAACATCCAGACCGGCCAGCTCCGCGGCGACGGGGAAGACCACGTGGGAGTCGACGGGAAGAGTCCTTGGGGGAGGGCTCTGTCACGGTGAGGGGGCCGGGTCGCCACCAGAGGGCGTGCATCCTGGCCAGCAGCCGATCCCAGCACACACCCCCGCGCACGCAACCACTCCCACAGTCGCAATCACCATCATACTGAGCACCTGTTTCTTGTTTACTTTGCTCTTCTTAAGCCCGCAGGTCGTCTGGTCCAGTGCTGCACATTGCCGCTACATGAGTGTCTCTGGTCTCTGCGTGTCAGTCACTGCGTTCCCAACCTGCGTGCGCGCTAAGAGCTTTATTGGTGTGCGCTACGAGCTTTACCTTGCATCACTTGCAGCGTGTGCGCTAAGAGCTTTACTGTTTGGTTGCCATGGACAATAAACATCCTTCTGTTCAACCCCCGTCTCCGGCTGCCTCTGTCCCGACGCCTCCGGCGTCACACATTTATTAAAGTTTAATTTAATTTATTAAACTAAAACAGACATTGGCACAGGCAGTGGACTTAGCAGTTACTGATTAAAACTTATCATTCTTCTTAGAAGTTCCTGAAACACATTCCTGAATGGTGTTTCAATAAAGGGGGAGATACACCTGTTAGACAACACCATGCACACAGCATAAATCAGAAGTTGTATGATAACAAAAAAGGGTAAGCTGAGAGACAGAGGCAAGTAGGAGCCCATTAGATGGTTTGCAGGGCAGACCACAGGACCTAGAGCTACTTAAAGTACAGGAAAAAATGGACCCCAGAGAAAAAATTTAATAAATAAATAGATAAAATAAAATAGCATTGCTGAGTAAATATGGTAAGAAATAAGGAAGTCTGCACTAAAAAAAAATGATTTAGGGCCCTCATAAAGTTTAAACAAATATTTTACATAAAACATTTAATTATCTAAAAATTATACATTATTTATTTGAATTACTTAGAACCAACATGATTTTGATTAATATTATACAAATTAAAACGACCTGCATAAAATCTATTAGGTTTTTCCACTAAATCCAATAGGGGGCAGTACGCATGTGCACAGTATCCGGAAACATGCCAGCTTGCGTCAGTACATGTCGTATGTGGTGGATATGATACAGGTAAGCTCTTTATATTTTTACAATCTTCTTCCATCCTTTGTTATATATTTTTCTGAAGAGTATTGGAGAATTATATACAGATAATATGTGTTATATATTTTTTGTGATCTATTTTAAAGCTGTGTCATACTTCATCATCATCATACAATCAAGCTAGCGAGTTAGCCAACTAACTAGCGATCTTACAAAAGTAGACTAAATAAGTAAATAGTTTTTTTTGTAAAACATATTATGTTATGTTAAGATTAAAGTTTGTCCAAAATTATTCACACTAACAGTTTGTGTTTTGTGAAATGAGCTGTAGGCGAACTTTTCAAATTGCCATTAGCATTAGCTTCTTAACTAGCTTGCTGGCATGATGCTTAGAAGCGTTAGCTGTGTATTAAATTGTGTGATCTGTAGCCGTTGGTAAAATTATACTGAACTGAGACAGACTTTCTCACTTATTACTAACTTGTTCTAATATTGACTGTTTTTTAGGTATTTTCTGAAATTTTAAGAACGGTAGGGCAACCTCTCAGTTACAGTAAGTATTGGTAATCTCATGGTATTTTTCAAATATAATCCTCTAAATCACTCCTAAACACTCTCCCTCTTTCTTTTTAGGTATATAAATGTGGGAGTCTAAGGTGTGTGGTACATCTGTCACCAGTACGTATGAAATATTAAAGCATTTTAAGCTAAAACATGGGCATTATGGGAACAGGTTCAGGTATCCTTGTGTATACAGTAATTGTCCTTGTACTTTTAGATTATGGAGTAATCTTTTAAGCCACATATACTGTTCACACAGTACTCAAGTATGTCCAAAACCAGTGCACATAGCCACATTTTCATGTCAGTTGTGTGCATGCAAAGAGCTTTCAAATGAAAGAGAGTACTTCAGTCATGTGAATGAACATTTAAGGAGACAAGAAACAGTGACATGTATGTTTAAAGGATGTGAGTTTAAAACTAACATTTATAACACATTCCACTCTCACAAAAACAGGAAACATAATCCACATGCTTTAAACGATTTTAAGTCTGATGTCGTAGTCAAAGTAGAATCACAAGAAACAGGCAGTCCTATAGTTGATGCTCCTTGTTCTGCAGATACAGATATTGAAACTGAAACAGCTACTACAGCTTCAAGTAGCGATGCTAATGTTCAAGATCTTTCTAAACTAATAGAGCAAGATGTTGCCTTAGTTTTATTAAAGTTGGAAAATATTTTGCACGTTCCAGCGGCTGCTGTTGATGAATTACTTCAGGAATTGCAGTATTTATTAAGCTCTGCATCAATTCCATTGACTTGTCACAATCTTGCTGACATTTTTAAAAATCACAGTTTTCAGATTGAGGAGTCAGTCATTAGAGAGATAGCTGAAGGAGTGTGCAAATTAAATCCTTTGAGCAAATCCATAGGAAAAGATGGTTCTCTTTCTACAACCTTTAAACGCAAGAAGTACTACAAGGAGCATTTCAGTGTAGTAGAACCAGTTGAGTACATACTTGATCCAAAGACCAATAAGACCTATCAGTACATTCCATATAAAAGGCATATACTATTTCGTGTGATTAAGTTTTAAATATTCTATCACTTAAAGAAATAATATAATTATTAGGAGTTCATACTTATTATACCTGTGTCAACACTATAGCTGTGATCAGCAGCTATGGGCCCTGTCTTTACAGGTCCAGTGGTGCATCGTAGTGCAGGGGGCTTCCTCTTTCTGAGTGTGGGGCGATGCACAAAAATGGTGGGAACAGCATCTGCTCTCAGCCTAGTGTTGCCCTGTTTGGTTTTGATGAACTGGTCTGCCTGAAAATGTGCCTGCAGAGTGATGTGAGTTTACTCCTCACACATGACAACTCAGTTTTGTCTACCCATATACATATCCCATAGTGGGTGAATACACAGTATTAGAGAACACTTACTGGATACGTATACACTCATTACACATACACTATCGTTCAAAATTTTGGGGTCACCTAGACAATTTTGTGTTTTCCCTGAAATCTCATACCTTTATTTATCAAATGAGCAAAAATGAATAGAAATATAGTCCAGACATTGACAAGGTAGAAATAATGTATTTTTTTTTTTTTTTTTTTAATAATTTTCTACTTTAAACTTTGCTTTCGTCAAAGAATGCTCCCTTAGCAGCAATTACAGCATTGCAGACCTTTGGCATTCTAGCTGTTAATTTGCTGAGGTAATCTGGAGAAATTTCACCCCATGCTTCCAGAAGCCGCTCCCACAAGTTTCATTGGGTTAATGGGCACTTTTTTTGTACCATACGGTCAAGCTGCTCCCACAACAGCTCAATAGGGTTGAGATCTGGTGACTGCGCTGGCCACTCCATTACCGATAAAACACCAGCTGCCTGCTTCTTCTCTAAATAGTTTGTGCATAATTTGGAGGTGTGCTTTGGGTCATTGTCCTGTTGCAGGATGAAATTGGCTCCAATCAAGCGCTGTCCACAGGGTATGGCATGGTGTTGCAAAATGGAGTGATAGCCTTCCTTATTCAAAATCCCTTTTACCTTGTTCAAATCTCCCACTTTACCAGCACCAAAGCAACCCCAGACCATCACATTACCTCCACCATGTTTGACAGATGGTGTCAGGCACTTTTCCAGCATCTTTTCAGTTGTTCTGCGTCTCACAAATGTTCGTCTGTGTGATCCAAACACCTCAAACTTTGATTCATCTGTCCATAACACTTTTTTCCAATCTTCCTCTGTCCAATGTCTGTGTTCTTTTGCCCATATTAATCTTTTTCTTTTATTAGCCAGATATGGCTTTTTCTTTGCCACTCTGCCCTGAAGGCCAGCATCCCGGAGTCGCCTCTTCACTTTGACACTGGCGTTTTGTGGGTTCTATTTAATGAAGTTGTCAGTTGAGGACCTGTGAGGCGTCGATTTCTCAAACTGGAGACTCTAATGTACTTGTCTTCTTGCTCAGTTGTGCAGCGGGGCCTTCCACTTCTCCTTCTACTCTGGTTAGAGCCTGTCTGTGCTCTCCTCTGAAGGGAGTAGTACACACCATTGTAGGAAATCTTCAGTTTCTTGGCAATGTCTCGCATGGAATAGACTTCATTTCTCAGAACAAGAATAGACTGTCGAGTTTCAATTGAAAGTTGTTTTTTTCTGGCCATTTTGTGAGTTTAATCGAACCAACAATTGTAATGCTCCAGATTCTCAACTAGCTCAAAGGAAGGTCAGTTTTATAGCTTCTCTAATCAGCAAAACTGTTTTCAGCTGTGCTAACCTACTTGCACAAGGGTTTTCAAGGGTTTTCTAAATATCCAATAGCCTCCTTACAGAGTTAGCAAACACAATGTACGATTAGAACACTGGAGTGATGGTTGTTGGAAATGGGTCTCCATACATCTGTGTAGATATTGCATTAAAAACCAGGGCCCGTATTTATCAAACTTCTTAGAATTACTCCTAAGAATGCTGCTAAGAATTGACTTATGTCTAAAATAATTCTTAGTTAAAAGCTGAGACTAAAAGTTAGTTATCAAGCCTCTCAGTCTCACTTTATGCGAAGTGTAGGAGCAATTCTTAAGTGTCAGTCTAAGAGCTGATTTATGACACCTGGCTGTGCCGCAAAGCTGGGCCTGTATTTATCAAACTTCTTAGAGTGGAATTTTGGACTTAAGTGCTGAAAAATTCTTAGATTTGCTCCTACTCACAGAGTTAAGTGTAAGTGCCAGTTATCAAAACTCTCAAGTATAAGAATCACTCTTATTCTCCTGAAAAGTTAAGACTGCTCCAGAGGACTCATAAGTCGTTAAGAGTTGCCACCAGGGGGCTGAGATGGCACTGAGAAGACAGAGACGCGTGCGAACCTTCATTTTAGGTACACATTTCAATTTTATAGATATATAAATATGCACAAATATGGACAATAATTAGGCATTAAGATAAGCATGGGTTTAATTATTTTTCTTCCTTTAATTTTTTTTGTGCAAGAGTGTAATTAATATTCATGCTGCGATTTTAATACTTTAATTTTAAGCTTTGATGTCTGCCTTGTCAGTTATTGTTTGTCATTTGGGAGTGAGTCCTCTGCCAGACTTTCTTCAGACGCTCACTCTTCCTCCGGCCATTCATGACTGGTGGTGTTTGGAAGCGCGGTCAGAGAGGGAGGGGCAGATGGAGAATCTGCGCTCAAGCCAGCAGGGTCGGGAGCACGAGCATCTTCTTTATTACTGACGGATGCAATAATTTTGAAGTGACAATTAGCATCAGTGTTTGTGTGCAAATCTAAGTAAATGATAAAAAACCTTGTCTTTGAAATATGTTTTAGAATTTCATTAATGCAGGATCCTGACCCCCCTCCACTCCACAGATCACCCCCATGATACGCTGCACCACCTCACAAAATGCGCTAAGAGGCTTGCCCGGTGGTCCTCCGCCTGAATGTGATTCGGTTAGAATGTATGCAGTATCCAAAATAAATCTGAGAAAATATATGAATAACAAAAGAAAGAAAGGAAAATTATACATACCAGTGCATGTCACATACTTAAAGGTAGATATGAAATATTTTTTTAATGGATTATTTATTAACTGTAAATACGCTGTGTAATTTCACAAAAATTATGACTGCAACATTATTAAGTTAAATGTGACATTTTCTGAATTTTATCTTGACATTTCACAGGAAATGTTATTGAACATGAAATCCGATCCAGTGATTGGTTCCTGCAGGGGGTTTTGAAATGACATCATCAGGCACAGCCAGGTGGGTGTCGTAAATCAGCTCTGAGACTGACACTTAAGAATTGCTCCTACACTTCGCTTAAAGTGAGACTGAGAGGCTTGATAACTAACTTTTAGTCTCAGCTTTTAACTAAGAATTATTTTAGACATAAGTCAATTCTTAGCAGCATTCTTAGGAGTAATTCTAAGAAGTTTGATAAATACGGGCCCTGGGCCTGTATTTATCAAACTTCTTAGAGTGGAATTTTGGACTTAAGTGCTGGAAAATTCTTAGATTTGCTCCTACTCACAGAGTTAAGTGTAAGTGCCAGTTATCAAAACTCTCAAGTATAAGAATCACTCTTACTCTCCCGAAAAGACTGCTCCAGAGGACTCATAAGTTGTTAAGAGTTGCCACTAGGGGGCTGAGATGGCACTGAGAAGACAGAGACGCGTGCGAACCTTCACACATTTCAATTTTATAGATATATAAATATGCGCAAATATGCATTGCATTCAGTTTTTATTCACAATTTGTTTAGTGTCCTAACATTTTTGGAATCCGGTTTGTACTAATAACTGTAATCAATAATAGTGGTTCATAATTAATACACTGACTTTACACTAAGTGGTAGAAATGGTATTAAATTAATATCATTGCTAGTATGCTCTGTGTCACGGTGAGCCGGCCCCTTGGCTCAAGGGAGACTTGAGCCATGACTCATTCCTGAGACTGGCATGATTGCTTCCTTATTTTTACACTTCCCTTGCCCGTCACAGTAATGATAAACCTAATTATGTCCCTTTAAATCAGGGGTACTCAACTGGTGGACTGCGGTCCAGATCCGGACCCTAACACACTCCTGTCCGGACCCAATCTCATTCCTGATTAACTGGATACGGACCAAAAAAAACCTGGAGCATTTATTTCAGGGCTATTGAAAAAACACTCCGTCATGAGTGTTACGTTTGCCACCCCGCTCAACAACTTACGTTCGCCACATCCCCCCCACTCAACAACTTACGTTCGCCACCCCCGCCGCACTGGACCTCAGGTCACAGGTATCTGCCAAAATTGGACCGCGGACAAATTTAGTTGAGTACCCCTGCTTTAAACCATAACTAAATGTACATATACAGAATCATGAACAAATACCAATACACTAAATACTTGAGTCCTGAAACAGAAATCATGTCCCTTTAAACCATAACTAAATGTACACATATACAGAATTAAGGACAAATACCAAGACACTAAATACTTGTCATGATATAGCTACTATCATCCCCTGTGAACCATATATAAATGTACAAAGATGGCAGACATAATCAAACAGCAAGACACTAAATACATGACCCGATATAGAAATCATGTCCCTTTAAACCATAACTAAATGTACACATACAAAATCATGAACAAATACCAATACACTAAATACTTGAGTCCTGAAATAGAAATCATGTCCCTTTAAACCCTGACTAAATGTACACATATTATAGAGAATCAGGAACAAATAGCAATACACTAAATACTTGAGTCCTGAAACAGAAATCATGTCCCTTTAAACCATAACTAAATGTACACATATTATAGAGAATCAGGAATAAATAGCAATTGTGACGGGCGGTGTGAGCAACTGAAAAGGAAGCAATCACACCAAGTCTCAGGGAAAAAGGATGGTTTAATAGAAAGTGTGCAAACCAAAACCCGTGCAAAAGATCCAAATTAAGAATATAATGACCAGCGGTCAACTGGTATAAAGACAAGACATATATAGGCAAACGGATCACGGGCTCCGCCCACCTGAGGGACGCACATGACGTCACCAAACAACAACAACAACAACAGCCGCTGTGGACAGAGGCGGCCGGTAGGGGGCCGCCTCACCGTGACAGACCCCCCCACCAAGCCGCACTCCCCTCCACTGGGTGTGTGGCACACAGCGGCTGCACACAAAACACGAAGGGGCAGGAAGGCAGAGACAGGCAGGAACACACCTCCTGCAGTCCGGGAGCTGGAACATAAAACAAACAACATTAAACAGCTCACCTCCCTGGGCGGGACCCTGGACCCACTGGGCCGTTAATAACACAAAACCACGCCCCGGTCGGTCACAGGGCCCTCACGCCCTAACCGGCCTTCAGCCGGTGAGCCCCACCGGTGTGAGGACGAGGAGCTACAGCTCCTTTCTCGTCCCTCGTGCATGTGTGTGCGTGCAGGCTACCTCTCTAAGGCGTGGCTACTTCACCTCCTGGACCTACCTCCTCCCAGAGCTAACCCCTGCCTTCTGCTAGGGGTCACCCCAACCTCCTGGGGAGCCAACCCCTCCCGGGGCCTCTCATCGCAAGGTGGACTCCTCCACCCAACCCAGGAGCGCCAGAGACCGAGGCCCAGAGCACCCCCGACACGGGCTAGGGAGCAGCCCCAAGGGCCTCCTGGTCACCCCGGGCAGGAGGGAGGATCTCCCTCCTCAGCAGGAGCTTTTCAGACCGGAGCCCCATGGTCCCCTAACATCCGGGGGCCCCAGCCCTCTAGGGAGGGGCTCTTCATGACCGCGCTCCGGTCACCCCACAACACAAGGGGGCTCCTGCCAGGTGGAGACCCCCACAAGGTCCAGGAACACTGCCAAGGAGAAGCACCTGCACAGAAAACACACACACACACACACACACACACATACATATATATATATATATATATATATATATATATATATATATATATATATATATATATATATATATATATATATATATATATATATATATACAAACACAACACAAACGCGCCTCAGACGCCCTCCGTGCCATACCCCGTGGCACGGGACCACAGCCGTTCCCCCCCGAAACACACATTTAAGGGAAGGATCATGCGTGGAATTACAATTACAATTGCAACAATAACATTTCACAAGCACGCTAGGACACAACGAACACGCAAAGACTAGACAAACAAAATAGTGCTCAGACAGTAAACGAACGGGACAAACACGTGCGCGCTCGACATACACATAATAGTGATGCGCCGCTCAGAGTCACAGTCGCTCCCCACATTAAACACAAGACACACGGGGAGCGAGGCGTCAGTGACGAGCGGTGATCGCGTCACACACACGGAACAGGCGAGCACGCACACAGATCCTCCGCTCGTTCACCCGTACACACTCACAAGACACCACAAGAGAGTTTTCCCAGGCAGACACCCTGGTCCTCGCCGTGCCACACACAAACAAACGCACGGCGGAACTCTCGCAACAAACACCGAACACGAAGAGCTGTCTCAGGGCAGACTGCCTTGGTCCTCGCCGTGCTACACACACACACACACACACACACAACACAAAAGCACGGCGGAGCTCTTCAAACAAAACACCACGCAGACAAACACTTACCATGAGACATGACCACGAACGAAGGAGAAAGTAAAAGAGACTCGACGGCTACCGAAATGTGGCTGGTCATTCGGTGAGCAACTGAAAAGGAAGCGATCACACCAAGTCTCAGGGAAAAAGGATGGTTTAATAGAAAGTGTGCAAACCAAAACCCGTGCAAAAGATCCAAATTAAGAATATAATGACCAGCGGTCAACTGGTACAAAGACAAGACATATATAGGCAAACAAACGACCCTCAGGTGAGACGGATCACGGGCTCCGCCCACCTGAGGGACGCACATGACGTCACCAAACAACAACAACAACAACAGCCGCTGTGGACGGAGGCGGCCGGTAGGGGGCCGCCTCACCGTGACAGCAATACACAAAATACTTAAGTCCTGAAACAGAAATCATGTCCCTTTAAACCATAACTAAATGTACACATACAGAATCATGAACAAATACCAATACACTAAATACTTGAGTCCTGAAACAGAAGGGCTGTTAGAACAAAAAGACAAAAAATAAATAATAGAGATCAATAGTTATGTCTCGATGCTTCTTTGTCTACTGAAGACACTCTTATTCTTCTTGGACATCATCTGCACCCTGGTTCTGCTGGAGTCCAGCAGAGAGTTCTGTAGTGTGTTCTGAGATGACATTCTATTCTCTACTGTTAAATGCCTATGTGATTTGTCTGGCTGATCTGGGGCTTATTCCAGTCCCAGCAACTTAATCAACAGATCTTTGACTCAGCCAGCTTCCCTGCTTCCTGCTCAGTGGGTCTTCAACCTCCTGTTTCTGAATCTGTCTTGTCCCATCTCTGGTCCGTCACATCAGCAGTATGTGCATGTTCCTCTGGCTGAGGAACTGGCCTCTGTCTTGCATTTAGTAGAGAACATGTAGTATTCCTGTTTCCCTGTTTTCATGTTGCGTCACAGGCCTCTACTGAGGCATCCAGAAACTAGAGCCCTCCACTGAACTTTCCAAGCTTTCACCAGACTTCCTAGAGCTTGGAACAAGGGTTTACTAGTCAGAAGACCAGGCCTGAAGTCTCCTTACCTGCAGTTGACATTATTGTTGCTTATGTTTCCCTTCAAAATGGAGGACATCACCACTTTGATGAATCCTAACATTAATCAGCCTGTGGCTGTTCTGGGACTTCAGGTACTGTCAGGCCATGGTTGGGCTCCTTAAGCAACACTGTATTCCCAAACCAGGTGCCCCACTAGGTTCCCCAAGCCAGAGTCCCTTACCTGACTCCCGAAGCTCTAGGCCTCAGATACACCAAAAGCTAAAAGACACCTCTAGGCTCCTCAAGCCAGGCGCTCCCTGACTGAAAAAGTCACCTCTTAATCTATCGCTGCCCAGGGTCTTCACTTCATGTCAAACAGGCTCAGAAGCAACTAGCCTCCACCACTACTCCCAAGCCACAGGACCCTCCAAGTTTCACCAATCTTCCATTGGGCTTCCAATCCCTAGGTCTGATACCTCTGCTGTAGTGTCTTTGTCATCACTGATCCACAAGCCTCCAGTCATACAAGTCACGTTCGTCACAGTGCAGGCTTCTCAAGTCAGAGGCCCCTACTGAGCTACACAAGCTAGATACCTCCAACATACCACAGCTGCCTTCCCAAACTGCCAGCTTCCTCTGCCATTTTCAGTGTGAGGCCTTTGCTGTGATTCTTAAGTCAAAGGGCTCCTCAATCTAAAGGTATCTGTCAGGTTCTCCAAGCCAGAAACCTTCCCAAAGCCAGAGGCCTTCACCAGGCTACACTACAATGTTCCCTTCAGTCCTGCTCCATAAGATAATATTCCTAAAAGAAACTTTAAAGTTTTCCCATGTTTATTGCTAAATTATAATACAATAAAATATGTCCTATACTTGTAATGCTGTGCCATCAAAACAGTCAGTTCTTTTTAACGGTTTTTAAGTACTTCATTTTTGTTATGTTCAAGTATTCATATGTATTAAGGAATTAATGTTTTGAGGGCTGTAGTACAAGGATGGATTATAGCTCTACATATGTTTAGAATTGTGCACGTTATCAAACTATTGCAAAAACGATTTCTGAAATGTACTGTTTAGGTGAAAATGTTGGTGCAGACACTACTGAGACTTCTGTTGCTGGCAATAATGGTAGGATTTTTGATGTTCACTATTTTATTTGTGCATGTTTATTTCTTAATGACTATTTAAAAATGCTATTAAACTGTATTAATTATTTATAATAGAGCTCGTCAGAAAAAGGAAAAGGGCCTACACAAAGAAGCCTTGGACCACCACGGAAGTCAAAACCATCATGAAGCATTTTGGGCGGCACATCAGGAATGAGAAGTTAGCTTCTTTAATAGAATGTGATGCTTGCAGAAAGGCAGAACACCCAATTCTGGAGACAGCTCAAAATATTAGAGATTTTGTACGTAACAAGGGATTATATTACAAGCATGCCTTTAATAAGGCTTTATGAGTAAGTACATCGCTATGCATTGTAGGTTCTTTTCATTTATAGGACCTTATGAGTTTTTACACCCCCATTTTTTAAATAGGGCGTTCTGAGTTTGCAGTTTGCTTTAAAGAGGACCATATGAGCTTGTAATGTTCTGTAGGTTCTTGGAAGGGCCTTATAAGCTTGTACTTGATATTTGGAGTCTTTTCTTTTGTAAGGGCTCTCAAGAAGTCATACTTAGTGGTTCTTAAACTGGAGCCTTGAGTTATACTGATAGCAGACTTTTATAGTTGTTGTGATTGTATTGTATAGTAAATGTAATGTTTTGTAGGTTCTTGGAAGGGCC
This sequence comes from Brachyhypopomus gauderio, assembly GCF_052324685.1. Lineage (NCBI taxonomy): Eukaryota > Metazoa > Chordata > Actinopteri > Gymnotiformes > Hypopomidae > Brachyhypopomus > Brachyhypopomus gauderio. The sequence continues at coordinate 10,959,349 of NC_135216.1, read as the reverse complement.
TCGTGAGCTTGTACTTGATATTTGGAGTCTTCTTTTGTAAGGGCTCTCAAGAAGTCAAACTTAGTGGTTCTTAAACTGGAGCCTTGAGTTATACTGATAGCAGACTTTTATAGTTGTTGTGATTGTATTGTATATAGTAAATGTAATGTTTTGTAGGTTCTTGGAAGGGCCTTATGAGCTTGTACTTGACATTTGGAGTCTTTTCTTTTGTAAGGGCTCTCAAGAAGTCATACTTGGTGGTTCTTAAACTGGAACCTTGAGTTATACTGATAGCAGACTTTTATAGTTGTTGTGATTGTATTGTATATAGTAAATGCAATGTTCTGTAGGTTCTTGGAAGGGCCTCGTGAGCTTGTACTTGATATTTGGAGTCTTTTTTTGTAAGGGTTCTCGAGAAGTCATACTTGGTGTTCTTAAACTGGAGCCTTGAATTATACTAATATACAGTTAGGGAGCCACTGTCTAAGTGTTTTTCTGTTTTGTTTATTTCCAGGTTAGTATTTCAAGTTAGTTGTTGGATTGGCATTACGTTCTGTTATGCTGTCATACATTTTTTTTATGTTGCATGCTAGATGGCATTTTTTAAATGTTTTATACCACTGTATAATTGATGTTACACATACATTTTTTAAAAGATTTTTAAAAGATTTTTTGAAGATGTTTTTAAAGAATTTTTTTAAAGATTTGTAAGCCAGGGTAAAAGTATTCATATGTATTAAGGAATCAATGTTTTAAGTGCTGCAGGGCTAAAAGTAAAATATTGAAATTGTAAATACTGACTTTGTAATACACTCTCATGAACTTTTACATGTAAATCTGTTCACAAATAAATGTTTTCTCAAATATAAAATGTTTTTCCATGTGTTTCAAATAGTTGAGATAAATAATATTTTAATCCATGGATTTAATTTTTTTATCAAGTTACTTATGATATTAAGTCATTTTATTAATTGCGATACAAAGGGGAGACTTAAAAAGAACATTAAAATATGGTATAGGAATTTATAAGTAACAAATAAATAAGTAAATAATTTATTGACAAGATTTTTACTTGTATTATCAACATACTTTTTGATTAAAAAGAATGATTCCATAGTACAGTCCTAGTAAACCATATATGACCTTTGTAAGAAAAAAAGAAAATTAAAGGCTAATAACTTGATGTATCAATTTAGTGTTTTTCAGGGAGACTGTGGGAAAGCAGGAGTAAGGAGGCCTCAGTGGCCTTGAGGAGAACAGAAGGGGCCTATTCAGTGCAGGATGTGTAGCAAGCAGTTTTTAGATAACCAGGCAGGCAGGCTGGGAGAAGAGGAGCAGGTGATTTTCCATGGAGAGCAGCCAGGATTGGGGAGTTATCGAAACTTAAAGAATCGAAACTTATGGACAGGGATTATGAAAGAGAGGACATCGCCCAGCACGGCAGGCTTTTCGCTTGGACACTGCTGAGATCCACTTGGGTTAGGTAGATTCCTAGGCAACTAGCACCAGTGCACTGAAGAGTTTGTACCACGTATACTTCTATTATATTGCATTCAATTATATTCTATATAAATCATTTTAAAAGAACTTTTGTTGTCAAGACTTTGCTTGGACCACTCAGTCAAGGACCAGTCGGTTCATCGGGCGGTGTTGGGGCCCATCTGGGTCGGAGAAGAAATTCCCAACAAATTGGTAGCAGAGGATGGTTTTTGGCTGGAGTTGAATTCTGCAATTAGGACAAGAGAGGAGGTCAATCCGTCCGTGAGGTGACTGAACTAAACCGCGCGGTCTGAAAAAAGGTAAGGAGCCATTCTCTCCTATTGGCTGATGTTACTACGTCATAGGCTAAATTAAAGTTCAGTCACTTATTGGTCGAGGCGAAATACTCTCTGCAAATGTAGTATTGAAATTGTATACGTGTTACAAATTCGATATATAGACAGGAGGATTGCCCTACGACTCATAAAGTCGGGAGGAGGACGCCCTGCCTGGTTTTATACTTGACGCGGCGCGAGGGTCCGCGCGGCGAAAATGACGTAATCGCTGTGGCTCCGCCCGTGCGCGAGGGCCTCGCGTGCTGTCCGTTCGCGAGGTCGTGCATAGTCATTCATTTTCAATGAGAGTGAGCGACACCCAGCGACGCGAAGTGAGCGATTCGAGCGACGCGAACAAGTTGAGCTTGTCTCAACTTTATGCAAATGAGCAGTGACGCGCGGCGGCGACTACCAATCAGAAAGTATGTTTGCACCCTCCTCCGAAACCGCACCTCTGACTTTGGTTCCTACTGATTATTTGTTCCGATTGCAAAATGGAGGAGAGATTAATAGTGGCTGTCTCTGGATGTCCCGCACTTTACGATGTTTATTTTTGGAGGGAATACTGTTCATTTGTTAAAAAACATCTGCAATAAATTAGCGTATACCCTATTATTGGTTATGATTTTTTAAATTCCTGTTTGATCTTCGGGTCTGGGGTAAAAAGTAAAAAAAATACATAAACATTTTAGGTTTATATACTATATGTGTTTTATACACACACTATGTTTTATACACGCACTCCTTTATAATCGTGTGTCCTGTAATCAATAGATTAAAATAAATACTGCGTCCTGCTTTAAAAACGTGATTTGCATATCTGTCACGTGCTGCATGCATGTTGGACACGCCCCCACGCGACGCGATGCTGGCGACTCGGCGATGGAGAGCGATTTTATCGCTTTTCGGTGTGAACGCAGTGTTCTCCGAAACGATAGGCAGTGTTGCCATAGTTACTTTGAAACAGTAATCCGACTACTGACTACTGACTACTTCTTTAAAAAGTAACTCAGTTAAGTTACTGACTACTTGCTTTTAAAAGTAACTAAGTTAGATTACTTTTAGTTACTTTCAGCAGAGGCTGATCCCCCGCCCCTATAACATGAAAATGACTACCAGTTCTGCCAATACTCACTTTATTGACATGTATTTTAACCGGAACATCAAAAATGACACTGGCATTTGTAAACTTTTTCTTGAAATAGGCTTACATGTTTTTTAAATAAATAAATAAGACAGTCTTTCTGTTCAACTCCGCCCACTTACAGGGTTGCCAACTGTCACGCATTGAGACACACGCATTTGACTGTCTTCACACACTTACGCCACACTTCCGATATCTCACGCCGAAAAAAAAATCCAGTTTATTTACCTCTGATCCACATCTATGATTCAATGAGTTACTAGTTCGATCTGGCGCCAACCACCGGCGATCGATCGATCGCGATATAATACTGAATTTAGTCAATTTTACACCCCGCCCGGTAACAATTTACGTTCGCCGCCAAGCCCCGGTTTTTTTTTTTTTTTTCAGGTTTGACGTTGTGTTTTTGAAAGTAGACAGCACTCTGTCGCCAGGACAGAGTGTACAACGGACCTTAATGTTGTCTTCCTTAGCCGAAATAAAATCAAAATAATGCCTGTATTTCCAGCTGCTAAAGGCGAACCTCTCCTTCCATCTGACTTTGGCGCCGCAGAGCAGAGATGACGTAACCACGTAAGAAACGTGTAGCCAAAAAATAAGAATGAATAAATATAACCTACGTTCCCCCGAAATGCAGAAATAGTAACGCACGATGTTTTAGATAAGTAACTTTAATCTGACTACTAGTTTTTAAATAGTAGTTGCGTTAGACTACTCGTTACTGAAAAAAGTAGTCCGACTACAGTAACGCGTTACTAAGTAACGCGTTACCGGCATCACTGACGATAGGTGGAGATAGGTGGCAATGGAGAATAAAAACCACTGCAAAACCGGTGAAAGAACATTTTTACCTGACCAGTGACCTTATATATACACCAGGCATCAAACATAAATATGGCTTTGCAATGTTGTCCGAAACGATATGTGGTAGTATAAAGAAACACCCCTCAAAAAAAGGGGAATGAACATTTACCTGACGCATTTTGATGTTGCTTTGTGTTTCAGGTTTGAAAAGTGCTGGAATTTAGGCTAAAGTACATTAAAATGTTGAAATTACGTTAACAAATACGAGCCTCTTGTAATTCCAGGACGAAACACGAGAGAACGTGAAGACGTTAAGATTGGGTGTTTTGAAAATAAACAACCATTAAATAATTTGATAAAAAAGCGAATTGTTTCGAATCATTTCGAGTATATGTATTAATATTTAACTTAATTATGTTTATCGTGCTGGAAAATATTGAAATGGACCTTGAAAGTTCCGTACAAGTGCTTTAATTCCACCTTGTATAGGTGTATGAACCCTGCAAACATGATTGGTTTTATACTTGACGCGCCGCGAGCGGCGCGAGGGTCCGCGCGGCGAAAATGACGTAATCGCTGTGGCTCCGCCCGTGCGCGAGAGCCTCGCGCGCTGTCATGGCGCGAGGTCGTGCACCTCTCGAATTTTGCGCGCGCGCCGCGATTCAGCGCGATGGACAAAGTAATGTTTGCCGGGTTCATACACCTTCACAAGGTGGAATTAAAGCACTTGTACGTCACTTTAAAGGTGGGGTTGGGGAGGGTTATCGGGATGCTGTGAAAGATAACCTCAGGGCCTGAAAGTGGAATATCAATGCCATATGATACGAGGTGGCATTCGCTAATTTCTTCATCTGAAAAACGGATATTTGAGAAAGTCCCTTTATGCTCCTGTAATGACCCTGACAGACCCACAGACGGGGGGGGGGGGGGGGGGGGGGGGGGATTACCCTCACCAGAGACTTTGGGGGAGGGGGGTTACTGCACTGAATTATGAGCATATTGACATGCGACATGACAAGAGAACACTAAACAGACCCACAGGGTGAGATGCCCCCACAGGCCCACAGGGTGAGATGCTCCCATGAGACAAGGGGCAGTGGAGTCAGGGAACAAAGCTCCTGTGTGGCACTGTGGAGATCTGGGAGTCATGATCTCCTGTGTGGCACTGTGGAGATCTGGGAGTCATGATCTCCTGTGTGGAAATGCTTGCATTGCATTCAATTCACAGCCTCTTTGGACAGTTCGTTGATTTTATTTACTCATTTGAATAGCCTCAGTGATCAAAATGATAATGATGATGATGATGACGATGTAGTGATGGTGATGATGGTGATGATGATGATGATGATAAGAAGTGATGAACTAATTCTAAAATTCAGCGTAAAAACATGCTTATTTCATTATGTTAATAATGGGTATGCCAGCCTGGGTTTGTAAATATCACAAACACCACACTGCAGTGAGAGTGCAGGAATATCACACATGAAAGTTTTTTCAGAGGACAGAAGCTGCCCTCTACTGTCATAACCATTACACTACCCTAAATGCCTGAGGGCCTCCTTTAGACTTTGGTCCTCTTCTAATAAATAAATAAAAATAATAAATAAAAACATACATAAATAAATACAAACAACTGCAATGTACTTTGGTAAGATACATAGAGGATCTAGAGATATAAAAATAGTAGTAAAGTACACAAAATTTCCAGAGAAACAGGTCTGCTCATTTATGGAATGCACATTTAGCCCACATAGATTGATAAAAAAATGTGCAGACTTAATTTATCACAAATGTATTCACTGGCAAATTCAAATAATTGAAAAAACAACAACTACAGCATGAAGCTAATTTACACCATTTTAGTAGTTTCATATAATGAGAAGTATCTTCCTGGTTTACTCCGACATGTTCTCTTCTTCTGCGGGGCCGTCTGCTCTTTCTTATGCGTGAACCAGTGCAGCTTTTGACAAGCCTTACAAAACTATCAAACCAAACCAGTGGGGAACCGTCAGGGCCCTCTACGCCCTCTCAGAGGGCCTAAAATATTCTTAAAACATAAATATATATAATATAATTTATCCAATTTTTTGATCTACTTACAGTTTGACAATCGACATCTAAACAATTACAAAAATATAAGTAAATAAATTATTCAACCGTGTCTATTCAATCTGTGTTGGAAGGTGAGGGGTTAAGTGGAAGCCTGTGAGCCTGTGTCTCCCCCTATCAGGACTGTGATGCCCGCTGTTCGTTTACAGAGGGCCTGGCAGTTATAATTCAGCACAATACCAGTTTCAAATGACAGTAAAATTGACCAATCATATGTTCCTTCTTAGTGGGCGGGCTTAACTGTATGATAATTTCTGCCCACTGTGTCGACGCTAGCTGTCGTTAGCGTACCACCGCTAGCTAGTTTCGATACATTCCTTTGATGCCCTCGTGCACGTTGTTTACATATTCCGCTCCCGAGGAACACGGAGCTGTGAACCTTATTTTGTTGGAACCTTATTTTGCTTAAGAAGTTATCTAGTTATTGTTATCTATATAGTTATTGTTATCTATATTATTGATATTATTGTTATCTATATTATTGTTTATTGCGTTTCTAAAGCTGTACGGTCGTCTCAGTTTTTTTATTTTTTATTTATTGCATATTTATTGCATATTTATTGCAATTTTATTTTTTTTTGTGGGGGGGATGGGAGCGGGCCCAGGTTTAATGGTCACGGTTCGCTACTGAACCAAAAGTTAAATGGCTTAATTCAGGCTTTTGAAAAAAGACTTTCACACTTCAAGATACATACAACTGTGCTGCATTTTCAAAACCCACAATACCTACGTTAGAAATGCACAAATTGGACAAAAATAGTTCATGTCATGAACATACATGTCTATTTAATAGTTCTTAGTTGAGTTCAAACAACACCAGACTTATGCAGGAAGGAAACCCAAGAACCATGCTGCAGAAGTGACACTTCCTGTTGGCTGCCCACCTTCACACAGAGCTCCGCATACATCGCAGCCATCTGCCCTGTTAATGCCTGGGTCAGAATTGACATGGCTATGGGGTTGTTACCCTAGAAACCATAATCATGTCGTTGACAAATTAATACATTTTATTTTGCAAACAAACACATCCCTTAACAGAGGCAATTATGAGCGCAAGGTCTTGTTTTAATAACACATAAAAGCACTGAAATCAAGGAAAACCATGGGAGCTACTGAATTAAACAAAATAAGGGGCGGGCCATTCTACAGCGCTTGCATGGTATTGGCATGGTTGTGGCATACTAGGAAGACTAGAAAATGACGCCTGAAAAGGGGGACAGCATGTGGAGACGATCAGCGGGAGCAGTTTTAAGATCCGACTGTACATCTACAAGGTAGTTCTAATAAAGTGTCAGGTGAGTGCACATCTCAGTGAACTAGTTCAGAGAAGGGGGCTGGGCCCTCTTCATCCACCTAGCACGTTTCTAGGATCTAGCCTTATATCACATTACACATGACTCATCCAAAGAAGGGATTAAGAGCAGCTCAAAGTCACTGGATGAACATTGTCTAGCAGAAGCCATTGATGAAAAAAAAACATCGGACATACCTCAGGTCACCGTAGCCATTGTATAAATCCAAGTCTTCCATGAACACCTTCTTGGCAACATTATAGCTTACAGGGTAACATGTGTCTAGTCCATTTGGGATAGACTATCCTGTCAGTCAAGATCAAAGAAAAAAGTGTTGATCTGATCAGCATATGTTCAGAATCTGTCAATAATCATATGTTTAATATGACAAATTCTGTGTTCCAGTTCTTTTACAACAACCTAATATAAATGTAGCTTCTGTGTTTGCTGCTTGTTTGGAATTCTTAGGGGTCATTAAAGCACCAATCACTGTCCACATCTATATGTAACAATATAGCTTCCCAAAGTTTGCAGTCCACTTATAAAATGACAATGCAGAAAATAAGTATTAGATTTTGGACAATCCTGTAGAAGATCCTACCTTGGCAGGTTTAACTGTCATGGTGATTTCATGTAAAGGGCCATTGAAAATGATCATGCTTGCTTGGCAAAATAAAAATAAAATATCTTCTCAAAGATTCCAGAACTTTTAATTAATTATGATTGTATCAGCAAGGAGTATTTCACCTTGAATTTTATTAAAATCAAATGTGTTTTATTGTAGCACAAACACTTATGCCTACAGAAAAATGTATGTTTGGATATATGCTCTTCTTTTTCTGTCTCTGTTTCTGACTCTCGTGTGAGAGAGAAAGAGAGAGGAGCAAATGTCCCAGCACACATTTTGCTATAGCTGGGTATATGTGTTTGTGCTACAATAGAACACATTTAATTACAACAAAATTCTAGTTTTTGTTTACTTAGAATGAAAGGGCCATTTTAGCTCAGAAATACTTTGTTGTTGTGCTTGGCACCTGAGGTGCCTGCACATGTATCCGTTGGAGCTACCATCTTCCTGGTGCCACAGCAGAAGTAGGCACAATCCTGCCTGCCCTTTAAATGCATGACAGGGCTTCTGGGAGCAGAGATCAATACGGAGGGAGCAGACTGGGACAAAGCCATTTAAGGACATTACCAAACCAATGCAAGGGAATGGCAATTATTAGCAAATGCTTCAAATTTTATTATTCAAGTTTGTATCCTATTTGAAGTATACATAAAAGAAAATAAAATAAAAACGTACAACCAGAATATCTCTAAAGAAGATATGTCTAAAATTGGAGAACATGTAATGCCTGCCAGTAGGTGACCTCTGGGCGGAGACTGTGACACCCCAGAGTGCAACGCGCACTTAATTAATGCCACCCTGAATGTGCTTATTTGTTTCCTCTTACACCGGTTTGATGTAAGCAAGGTCACTTTAATAAAAGAACAGCAAAAGCGATAGCATGACCTACACGCTCATAACCTACATATTGCATAACCTACACGCTCATTAGAAAAGGCGTCACTAGTCTTAACAGAGTAAACATGCACAACATAAACACAAATAAATGCTGAACTCAAGAAAGTGTTTAAAAATGCTATAAAGATTTGTCAGCTGTAAGCAGTTAAGTTGCATGTATACTAGCTGAGAGGGATACAGCACATCCCCTGTATAATGTGTAATAATACCCTACTACTATGCTCATGACCCATCGTCTCAACTACCCAGTACTACTAAGAAACTACTGCGATGACAAGATAGATTTCACACACCCTATGCACACACTAGTTGCTTGAACAGAACACAGCAGCAGCTACAATATAGGCTCAACAAGGATCCAGAAGCAAAGCGCACTATGTTCATGGTCCATTGCCTCTACTGCCAAGTATTCAGACCACCACACAAACCTGGACTGACCTTCAAAACAAAGTGACAAGGACACACACAATACCTTGCAAGCTTTTCATTGGGGTCATCAGGAAGGCACCTCCCTTGGTTGGTGTTTCGATGAATTGAGCCCCCAACACCTCCAGAAGGCTCATCAGTGGAGACCCACCCCCCTCCTAGCTCACAAAGAAGTCCATCACAAGATTTTGCTACCGGGTGGCGAACAAAAAAAAAAAACTTTTCAACATCAACCAACGGCTTCCAATCTCTTGCTGAAGACTGTGCTGGCTCCTTGCTATGCTGCCCCTCACACACAAACCTAATTACTCTATTGGAACTAGCAACTGGCATGCCATTAACTTCCAACCGCTTCTTATCCAGTGCACCTGCCAATGATTTGAGAACCTGATTATGCCTCCATGTGTAACGTCCCTGTGACAAACTCACCTTACATGTTGACGGGATGTGCTTCAATGTACCACTTCCTGCACATAGCTTACAAGTTGGATCCTCACCTACCCACTGCCCAAGGTTTTGTGGAGTTGGAAGCACATCATAGGTAGCTCCCACAAGAAATTTTATACGGCTTGCATCCAATGCCCACAACTCTCGCCAGGTGATTCTCCTCTTCTCCACACTCTCCCATTTCATCCACTGTCCCTGCTTACTCTGTCCTACAGCTTTTGCCCGTCTTACTTCCTCCTCCTGCTCTCGAATAAAACCAGTCACCATTCGCCTTCTCTCAGGAGATATGGCCTTGCTGAATGCCCTCCATGTATCACCTGACCCTAGTCCTGCCCTCCCATTTTGCACCTGCCCTACAACATCTCTATGCTCCAATGCCCTCTTTGCTGCCTGAGTTGCCTCTTGGGAATTCCACTTTCTTCCTGTATGTGTCACTGGTGCCGCTGCTTTGATCAGTGCATCTTTCGACCCTATTAACAACATTTCTTGGCCTACCTTGGCACATTTAAACTCCTCAACTAAGCTTGATAGTGGCAGTTCTAGCACTCCCCTCCCAAACCATGCCACACTACTAAGACAATGTGGAACCCCAAGCCATTTTCTTACAGCCTTATTAACAATCCTTTCTAGCCTCTAGCAACGAAACGGACATGGTAGATTTCATCTTGTTTGCCCGAGTTCTTTAACGACATGATTATCTGGTGTGAGAGAAATTATTGATTATTGACTAATTATCATTGATTAGATCATGTTTAGTTATTATAAGAGATCATTATGAACTTTATGATTTAGTACATGTCCATTCTGACTAAGCAGAAGGACTACAATAATGAAGTAGTGTGATTCAGTGTAACCATGTTTAGTTCATATTATGCATGTGTGCTATACGTGACCCAGGTCAGGGAGAGTGCTGAGGGTAAGAGCACTCTGTTAACTGGTAGTCACTAGGCTACTAGTCTTGGGTCATTTAGCTTTCTCTGTGTTCAACTGATACATCAGTTGCTTCCGCTAACTCTAGGGAAGTCCATATTAGGAGATACACACGTGTGAGACAAAGTAGCCTGCTGGACGCTTATGTTTTGGAACATGCTGTGCTAAAGATAACCTGCTGTTAGAACTGCTGAATTGTGTTTAAGATTGTATATAAGCAGGGGGAGCGCCCCCCTGCCTTCAGAGTTGTCATGCTTGAATGAGACTCTCATGTCTGTGTCTGTCTTGTATCTGTCTTTGTCCTATTTATATATATTTATATTTTTGTAATAAATTAATCATTTAACCACGTCTGAGTCCTCATCCATTTATTAGGAAATTTCCACGACAATTTGGCGTCACGAACAGGATCGGCGAGAGGCACCCCGGAAAGGCGGTGACTGATCTTTGAGGACGCTCCCCGGGGGATGAGATCCCTGGCTGGGCTGGGCAAAGTGGGAACCCCACGAGCAAAGGGAAAGTACCTATACAGGGAGTGATGTCACCGCCAGTCTCCGGTGGTGTTCTCCGCCCGATCAAACAAACCGCAGTGAGTGGGAATTTTCAGTTTATAAAATTCTAGGAATTTTTTTGTTTTTAAGTGTTAAATATCCGCCAGTGTCTGCCCGCCGGATGATCTCTGTTATACGATAGGGATATAGTGAGATATCGCCTACAGGGATACAGAGAGGTATCGCCTACAGGGATACAGAGAGGTATCGCCTGAGAATATAAAGTCTATAAGGTGGGGATACTGCGATATCGTCCACGCGAGATAGGACTTAGCCTAGCGCCCGTCAGTCTGGCCAGAGATCCAGCTGGGCAGAAGCGCACTGATTAGACGTAATACGGTGTTGGCTAGCTCCGGAGCGGCAGAGATATCCGATAGGGGCGGGTGGAACTGTTTGTTACGTTGGTATGCAGTAGCGGATCTAAATTTTGAGGACTTTTTCTGACGTGTTTAATTGATTTGGGATTTTTTTTTGGACCCCTCACAAAAAAAAAAAAAAAAAAAAGTGTGAAGGGTCATCTCTGGGATTATCTAGAATTATGGGTAAACATCATTTGGGTAGAATACATAATAAGAGTAAAGCATCGGAGGCTCATAGCATAATAATAATAATAATTATTATAAGTGTAAATTACCAAATGACCAGAGATTATTTAGAAGATGTAACTCGACATGTGGGTTTTTTAGCATTATGGGTTTGGTTCAAAGGGAACATTGAGTGTAGACTATCTGCGCCGACTAGTTGAGAGAATAAAAACAGAGCCCAAGGTCGCAGATAGAGAAAAACTCGCAAGTATTTTGTTAAACATAAAGCAGATATGGAAGAAAAAGCTAAATGTTGGCTTGAAGAAGCCGAGAAAAGGCAAGCACGACAGGTAGGGATTAAAAAAAGTGTACTAACAAAGTCTCTCAGTGTGTTGTTGTAGCCGACCAGACCTCAACGCTGCCCCGACGAGATCTGCGCCAGCCAACCCGGCTCAGCAATTGCGCCACGCTCAGATGCACCCACAGCCGCTACCCCTGCCTCCCGCACCTCCACCGCCAGTTCCAGCACCACCAGCTCTGGCGCCACCACGACAGCAAACTCTGTCTGCCGCACCTGCACTGCGAGCTCCAGTGCCATCAGTTCCGGTATCACAACCACAACCTCTGCCTCTCTCACTCCCACCAGCCCAACAGCTGCCGCTGCACCCAGGGCCACTAGTCCCGTATGATGACGTCCGCCAGGCGATTGAGTGTGCCCGCCAGGCGATGGAATGCGCCAGCCGGACGATGGGAAGCGCCACCTCCCCAACGCCACCACCGCCACTGCAGCCACCACCACCCCCGCCGCCAGCTTCACCCGTGGCAGCACACACAGGAAGCCGTGCCACAGAAAGAAAGGGTCAGGTGATGCTTGAACTGACCACCCCAGGGTGCGCAACGACCTTCCCAATGGTCGAGGTCACAGGCCCTGAAGGAGTCATCATGGTCCACCGTCACTGGACAGGAGATGACATCATGAAGGCGGCGGTGGGCCTGGGTAAACCGACAGAGATGGGAGGTAAGCGCTCCGGCGAAGAACTAACAGCTTTTGTTCAGTCTTGTCATCCAGTCAAACAAGATAGACCGAGACCGGACACCGGGAGACGTCCGATGACGTCCAACTCCACAACACTGAGTGGGAACAGCAGCTGGACAGGAGGATCCAAACAGGCCCTACAGAGAGATTGTGGGACGCCTGGTCGCAAGGCTGGAAGCTGCACACCCAGCCACTATCAACACGTCCAAAATAGCTGCATGTAAACAAGAAGATGGAGAACCTGTCAGCGACTTCCTCGTGAGACTGACCAGAGTTCACACTGACCACAGCGGTCTTGTAGCACCAGCACAACGAGCGGAGGCCGGCAGAGGCCAGCCCATGGGAAGCCCACCTGAGAAACAGCTTCCTGGTAAGCATGAGAAAAGACATCAGTGACCTCATCAGAGCCCAGTGCATTGGGTACAACAACGCCACCCTGAAAACCATAGAAGATCATGCCAAGCATCACGAGGCACAGCTGGCATGGAGAGTGAACAAGAAAATCCAGAAGCAAGCTGAGACCATGGTGCAGAGAACTCCCAGAGAACGCGGGAGGGGCCACGTCAGAGGCTGAGGAAGAAGACGAGGTGGATGGAGACGAGAGAGTTACCCCAGAGGAGAGGTGGTGAATGTTACAACTGTGGAAAACTAGGACACTTTGCAAGAGATTGTCCTGAAAATGAAGAAAATGCTGAGCAGAGAAACAGAACTTTCAGAGATTGACGGGCAGCGGAGAGGCTGGACGGTACAGGACCACTGGAAGACGACAAAAAGGAAAGTAACTGGTTTAAATTATCATTTAATTTATCAATGCTTGCAGAAGATTAGTGTAGGGCCGCAGGGCCTGCCTAAAATAACACTGACTGTAAACGGCACTAAAATAAAAGATTTAGGTTTATAGTGGTGCCACCCATTCAAAGAAAAAAAAAGAGCCTCTCCGATGTAAATGAAATAATACATTTGAACATGAATTTTTAATTTAATTTAATTTAACTGCTATGGGTTGTGACTTAATGTGTAAATTGGGCCTGAGTAGCAGGCCTGAGGGGTTGTTTATGGAGTGGGAGTTAGCTGTGTTGGGGTTCAGTTATCAGCAGGAGTTCCACTGTATGCTTATGAGCTGCATAGTGCAGGAGGAGAGTGTTGGGAACACTTCATGTGTGAAGTGTGTAGTTTGTTGCCAGGTGATTTGATGTTGAGACCGTAGGGGTCACTGCACTGCACGCTGCATGTGAGTGAGGGCCCCGATAGAGGTTTTGAGGATAAATTTAAGGTTGGAAAACATGATTGTTTGGTTGTCACTGCTATTGTGTGGGATTGCGTGTGGGCTGTGGCAATGGTGCAAACCCCATTAGAACAGGAAGACCTGTTCTCATTTCCTCGATCTAAACCACACGTGTCACTAGCAAACGTGTGCGAGGAGCCTCAATGGCAGGACATCGGTGAATGGAGGCTCCCCTGCAGGCAGGGAGTGGAACTGAATAACCCCCTTGGTATTTTTTTAGCCGCCTCCCTTACCCTCTCAGGAAAGAAGAAAAAAAAATGAGAGGAAGAGGAACTCAGAACTGTTCCTGCAACATTATGGGCACCAGGTAAGAGCGATGTTGGGGCTCATACAGGGGGTGTGAGCCCATACACATCACCCCAAAATCTGACTATAGGCCAAAACAACATCAATACCCTTTGAAGCCTGAGGCGCTCAAAGGAAATTAGGCCAGTTTTTCCAATCACTTAGGCAAGCTGGAGTGATCGTACTGTGCCCTAACTCACCCGTGCCCACTCCAATTTTTCCAGTTAAGAAACCAGGGCGGGAAGAATGGCGGTTTGTGCAGGATTTGCTGGCTGTCAATGCAGCAGTACACGTTAGAGCCCCAAAAGTGCCAAATCCTCACAATATTCTTTCCCAGATTCCCCCAGATAGCCAGTGGTTCAGTGTAGTGGTCCTAGCAAATGCATTTTCAGTGCATCCAGATAGCCAGTACTGGTTTGCGTTTTCCTTCGAAGTAAAAAAAAAAAAAAAACATACACATCACCCACCATTACAATGCAGCACATGAGAAGTATGCAAAGAGGGCCATAGTGGCATTGCTAAATCACCTAGCAAGGGAAGGCCACAAGGTTCCTAAGCAAAATTGCAATATTGCTGACAAAAAGTGCACTTCCTGGGTCATGACCTAGTATGCATTGAAATTCTGACACAACAAACAGAGATAAAAATAACATTTGTTAAAGAGAATAAGCCCGTTTGAAAAAATGAGTCTTAAGAACAGTTTTGAATTCTGAAATAAAAGTTCAGAATTGATGTGTGTGTTCAGTGTTCGTATGTGTGTGGGGAGTGTTGACGTTAAAGGACCAGTGTTTTGACTCAAGCCCATAGTGACAGACAGAGGCCAGTAGCCTACTTTTCAGGAAAACTAGACCCTGGGGCAGCCGGGGTGCGGGCACTGGTAGCATTCAGAGATATAGTGGGGTACGCTCAACTCGCCCTTTGGGTCAAACATGCTGTTTCTCGAATTTTAAAGGACCAGAGAAAAAGAAAAGCACATTTATCCACACAGAGGTTTTGGAAACAATATCACTCCTGCCACATTATTCTGCCCAAGCAGCTGAGCTCACCATTCCTTACCAGCTCAAGGTCAAAGATAAAGCACCAACTGATCTCACAACTACAATCATCAAATGTGCCGCACACACCAGAACAGGCGACACAGTAGCAAAAGGCAATGCCTTCGCAGACTCCACAGCCCAATACACAGTTTTGCAGGCTCCAAACACACAAATGATGCTAACAGATCACAGTAACAGAGAAGACACACCCTTAACAACCAGAGCAATACAAACACAAGCCACAATGTAAGACAAACAGAGATGGGCAAAAGGGGGGGTGCAAAACAATGGGGGGAGTCTGGACACACACACGGAGACAGGTAAGCCGTGTGTCCCTACAGCCTACATGAGAGGACTGATTGAAATTGCTCATGGTAGGAGTCACAATGAGCAAAGGGGGGATAGTAGCATGCACTAGCATGCACTAAGAATAACCACACTCACCCAAAATTTTTATACATGATGTCTGGTATCCCACCACAGGGGGATAACAGATCTAAACATGCACCCGCCGGACACCTGCCGCCGACCGAACACTTTCAACACTGGCAAATTGATCTTGTTGAACTAACACCTGCTGAAATACAGGCTTGTGTGTATGTATGTCTAGCAAATGGACGGAGGCCTTCCCCACCACAAAGCAGAATTCAGATACGGTGCCAAAGATGCTACTAAGGGAAATAATCCCACGATGGGGGTTACCCAGGAGGGTGTCGAGTGACAACGGCACTCCCTTCGTACATGAAGGGCTAAAGGAGCTAAATTAACTAAATTTTAAAGGAAATTAACTCAGGAAACAGAATTGAAATGTCTGCCTCTGGTTTTGTGGCAGAGCAGCACTCTGCCCCAAGCTCGCACAGGCTTATCAGCCTTTGAGATTGTGTTTGGAAGGCCTCCAAACATGGGAGTAGTGCCGCCGGAATGGGACACACACACACACACACACACACACACACACACGTTGAGCCATTAATATGTTATCCTGCACAAGTTTGTCTCTATTTTGTCTGAGCAGGTCAAAGCTGTCAGAGGTGTCGGAGAATCCACTGCACGAGTTCCAGCCGGGAGACTGGGTGCTGATCAGAGATCCACGTGCTGCTAACAACCAACACAGCTGTAAAGACCAGCGGCCGAGCCACGTGGACACACCACACCCACTGCAAAAGAGCTCCAGAGCAGCCGCCAGAATGAATGTTATGCTGTTGTTTTTTACATGATGCTTTTCTCAACAGGAGGGGTAACTGTCATCTCCCCCACACCGGAGGAGAGGTGTGAGGGAAAGAAAGCATGTGTAATGTCCAATGTCACTGCTACTGCAGTGAAACCAAACCAGCCCTGCCTGGTTTGCCATCCTTTCCACATGCCGTGAACACCAACACCAATCACTTACGAAATGGCTACAATGTTAATTAACAGACCCATATGCGAGATTGATAGGTTAACAGGTCAATTATACAACATGTCTCACGCCATCATTCACAGTGGTAAGGTTCCTGATTGGGTAGGTGATGATGTTGCAAGTATGGATCATAGGAAATAAACGCCTGCGACTCAAATGACGAGGTGTCACGAGTCGGCATTCGCAACATGACATTTGACACCACCCCTGTTGAGGGAGAGTGGTGTCTATGCACAGAGGGGGCCTTGAAGGCCATCTTTGGATAGAGCACACCAAGTGCCAGGTTGATCTGGTAGCAACAGGCAGAGACGAATCAACATGCACCATTAGACTAAATAACTCCTCTGCAAAATGGAGTTTCACCTCCTGTCATGGCATCGTGAACCCAGTAACAGATTGGGCGACGATGTGGGCATGCAGAGAGAAAACCTACTCTGCTCTACCTGAGAGATCATACAACAGGGGTCAGTTTTCAGTTCGCCTGGGGAGGGTGTTGTACTCCAGTTTTCCTTACCCCCCCAGTGTCAATTTATACCATACCAGATCGTGTCCCACGGGAGGCCTCACTGGAGGGGATCCCTGGTAAGTTTAAAGGTTACACGCTGGCAGACCCCTGGACTACCCCAGCGGTTGCTGTGGGATGGTCACTGTTCCTCGGAGGGGGAACTACAGCGACGATAGATAAGATCAACGGACTTGCATGGCAAGTTCTGACTTTGGCTTCTCGTACTGAGACTGCCCTGGACCTATTAAACAAAGAAGTGAAAGAAATTAGACAAGTATAGGTCCAGAATAGACTAGCTTTAGACCTCCTCCTCACAAAAGAAGGAGATGTGTGTAAGAAAATCAATGTTTCATGTTGTTTCAGCATTCCAGACTACTATGATAATATTACTGATTTAATTGATCACATGAAGGCCGGGGTTCAAGAACCTGGTTTGGGTGGATCACTTCATGGCTAGGCCCATGGGGACATTGGATGCTGACTATGATTTTACCAATTGTAATAATCATTTAGTTGTTGTTGTGTTTAGTGCCTTGTATTTTGTCTTGCTGTTCGTCGTGGCTTACTGGCCTTATGCGTCAGCATTTTCAGATGGCCTTGCACAACGACTTAAAGGAGCTTGAGATAGCAGACTCCTTGGGACATCTGTTTAAGGAAGACGTCTGGGATGACCTGGCGACTGGCTGGGTTGTGCCCGATGGCCCTGAGCAGCTTAATGAACTCCAGGGCCTGTTTTAAGTTGATATTCTATGATGAAATTAATGATTTATTCTCTCCTTTTTAATGATTACACAGAATCAAAGGGGGGAAGTGTGAGAGAAATTATTGATTATTGACTAATTATCATTGATTAGATCATGTTTAGTTATTATAAGAGATCATTATGAACTTTATGATTTAGTACATGTCCATTCTGACTAAGCAGAAGGACTACAATAATGAAGTAGTGTGATTCAGTGTAACCATGTTTAGTTCATATTATGCATGTGTGCTATACGTGACCCAGGTCAGGGAGAGTGCTGAGGGTAAGAGCACTCTGTTAACTGGTAGTCACTAGGCTACTAGTCTTGGGTCATTTAGCTTTCTCTGTGTTCAACTGATACATCAGTTGCTTCCGCTAACTCTAGGGAAGTCCATATTAGGAGATACACACGTGTGAGACAAAGTAGCCTGCTGGACGCTTATGTTTTGGAACATGCTGTGCTAAAGATAACCTGCTGTTAGAACTGCTGAATTGTGTTTAAGATATTGTGTTTAAGATGTATATAAGCAGGGGGAGCGCCCCCCTGCCTTCAGAGTTGTCATGCTTGAATGAGACTCTCATGTCTGTGTCTGTCTTGTATCTGTCTTTGTCCTATTTATATATATTTATATTTTTGTAATAAATTAATCATTTAACCACGTCTGAGTCCTCATCCATTTATTAGGAAATTTCCACGACACTGGCAATACCCATTCCACCCTGTAGATGGCAGAATTGTGTCATTGAATCACTTCAGTCAGTATTATACTTCCAAACTCGTCCATTCATTCAAGGGCGTTGGAAATGATGGATCAGAACCGATATGAAATTGACCACTCTCCAGGGCTCTGACGTTTTGATTTCGGTGCAGAGTGAGATTTTGTGGGCAAAGGCAGGGGTGGTGTTGGTGGGGGTGTCGGAGCACAGAGGTAGCTTGTATGTGTGTGTGGGCCACCCAGGGTAGAGAGGGGGAAGCTCAAGCATTGTAACTATGACAGAGCTCTTCAAAGGGTGACTGTTTTCATTTGACCAGCTACAAAAGAAGAGAAATCTACCGTTTTTTCACAACTTTACTGTCACGGTTTAAAGAACATGGGTTCTAACTACAGGAGATAAGTAGGTAGATTAGTAAGTAAGCTAGGAAATTACCATATTTTTGGGTAAGGATGTGCAGTACTGTTATTATTGAATTGTTGGATAGGAAATTATCAATCCAATTTGACAACACTAGTGTGCATATTGCCATCTGCCACAAACTTGTGACCAACAGGTCTGTGTTTTGAATGAGTTTGTCACATGGTTCAGTAGATTAATGAACAAGGAGCTGTTTATTTATTGTCGTTTTTTTTTTTTTTCATTTAAGTTGGTGATCCTCCTTGCCTTTCCTCGTCCGGTCCTCCGTGTGAACACAGATCGTTTGTCTGTTTCTTTACAGAGAGGAAACAATTAGATTACAACCATTCAACATATGATTCTGACAATAACAAATGTACAATTGAACATTCAAAAGAGCAAAATCTACAGCTAACAGGGTAACTGGGAATAAATGGAAGACATTTTTAAGAATAAAACAGATACCTTGGATCTGAGCTTAGGACACTCGAGCCCCACATCCGCCGCTTGTGTGTCACTATGCAGAGCAGATCTTGTGGATGAAGATGCATGTGCAGAACACAGCTGGATCAAACATTCTTCAGCAATCTGTCACTTCAGAAATTACAGATAATTATGTTAATGAGATAGGCCTATATTGGGCTTTTAATCTTTTAATATGAATTTCAAAGTAAATTCATGTGTTGTCACGTACTTTGTCATGGGGAGCCGGGGTCGCCGTCATGGGGAGCCGGGTCGCTGTCATAGGGAGCCGGGGTCGCCGTCATGGGCGGCCCGGGGCGGCGGCGCGGGGCGGTGGCCACGGCCTCTGGAACACGGGCGCCGGCCTCCGGAACACGGGCGCCTGCCTCCGGAACACGGGCGCCTGCCTCTGGAACACTGCGGGCATCTCCGGGAGGGGCTGAAGATGGGAGTCACCGGTGCCTGAGCGATGGCCGACTGCGGTATGAGCGGTTAGTAAATTGGCGAAGCGAATGTCATAGTCAATGGCCGCGTCACGGCGCGCGTCACGGGGCGCGTCACGGGGCTCGTCACGGCGCTCGTCACGGGCCGCGTCACGGGCCGCGTCCCGGGCCGCGTCGCGGGCCGCGTCGCGGGCCGCGTCACGGGCCGCGTCACGGGCCGCGTCACGGGCCGCATCACGGGCCACGTCATGCGGCGACCTCTGGAACACGGGGGCCGCCGCGTGAGCTGCGTGACGTATGGCTAAGAAATGGTCACGTGCCTGATGGAATGGTCTGCCATATCGATGTGAGTAATGCATCGCTAAGACAAAGTCATCGGGGTCAAGCATGCCTATGCCATGGTCAGCTGCGTGACGGATGCCTACGCCATGGTCACCTACATGATCGATGGCTACATCACGGGCGGCTGCGTCACGGGCAGCTGCGTCCTGGGGAGCCTGGGCAGCATCATGTGGAGCCTGGGCCGCGTCTTGTAGAGCCTGGGCTGCATCCTGGGGATCCCTTCTTAGCTGAGGAACAGAAAGGTTACTACTTTTACCAAATCTATCACGCATATACAGGCTGTGGACATCTGAACTGGGTTGGGAGAAAATTAATGCTTTTTTGCACTAACCGCTAAAGGTGCACTGTAAAAAAATTGCTGTTAATTTACAGCAGAATTCCAACAGTATTAACCTGTTATTTTTTAAAACAGCACTCTACTGTTAACACAAACAGAAAATTGGTAATTTACTGTTCTTTAACAGGACTATAAATTTACCGGGAAAATCTGACAGTAAACTACTGTATACTTCATATACAGGAAGTTGCTGTGAACTGATAAGCATTGTGGGTATCTTTGCTGTAATTCGAGCGCCCCCTTTTGAGCATTTCCTAATTACAGTAATTAACTGTATGTAACTGTAACTGTAATTAGCAATGGCTGCTGGGAGATTAGAAAATCCTGAGTTTTTTCCCTATTTTTTTCTACTTGCTTGAGTGTTTTAGCAGTTGTAACACTGCATTGTGGTGCAAGTTACATCGTGGACCTGAAAACCTAATCTAAGTTTTTAGCTGACCGTACGAAGCTAACAAAAAATATTAGAAAAATACTTAGGCTAGAATTTTATATAAGGGCAGTCATGGCCTGGTGGTTAGGGAACTGGTCTTGTGACCGGAGGGTCGTGGGTTCGATTCCCAGACCTTAGGCCATGACTGAGGTGCCCCTGAGCAAGGCCCTTAACCCACAATTGCTCACTTGTATAAAAATTAGATTAAAATGTAAGTTGCTCTGGATAAGGGCGTCTGCCAAATGCCATAAATATAAACCCAGCCATTGATGGTTAAGGGTCTTGCTCAGGGGCCCAGAAGTGGTAGCTAGGAGGAGGGGGGGATTCGAACTCAGGACCTTTGGATTGCAACACCAACGTCTTAACCACTGAGCTACCGCTGCCCTTTGAGCTGTTGTTTTTGTATACAGAGTTCTGTTAGCTGTAACAGAAATTAACAGTAAATTGCTGTAGGTTTAAAAAAAACAGTAATATTGTGTAGATTGTGTTTACAGTATTATGCTGTAATTGTAATTACGGTATCCGTACTGTAAAAATAGGGTATAATACTGGTGAAACTGCTGCCAGTAAATTACTGTAATTTTACATGGAAATTTTTTACAGTGTGAGAATAGTATTGGTCAGAGATTTCGATCGTAATAATGTCCTCAGATGGTTTTAATCCCTCAAACTTAATCACACCAAAGACATATTCCCCAATAAATTACCTGACTCCGCCCCTGACGTAAAACAGTGCCGCTTACTTCATGATAGTCATTTTGGATAAATCATTTACACATTCTATTTTGCAACAACCTGAATTGTAATTAGACCTACTACTATAAATTGTTAAAATGTTACCGACGAGCTAGGAATTAAGGTACCATCTCAAACGAATTTGAACTTACGCTCGTCAGTTTTCTCACGGTCCAGTTGATTAAGTATATCGCATGTAACATTGCGTCGCAATCATCAAAAACTTCATCTGTCGTTCAGCGACAGCGGCCGCTCCTTTTATAGGCACTTTAATTGTGACGTCACCAGTGTTGTCAGTAACGCGTTACTTAGTAACCAGAGACCGTAAGTCATGGCCAGCTGATGCGGGCTGACGGTAGATCAGCGGTAGATCAGCGGAGATCAGAAAAAAAACAACTTGTCCCAGAAAATCCGGGCTGGACTACGAAAACATACAGCAGCTGTGTCACTTATTAATACAAGTAGTCAGGAACTGGAAAAGCCTTGTCCATACTAATGCCACATTAATTATATCAAGTCAAGAGAGAGACGCCAGTTGCGCACTGACACTGCTGAGGGTCTAACTCAGGGCTTTTCAACTATATTTTTCTGCGTGCCAAATTTGGCAGAGAGCTCTGACCTGTGGGCCAGACAATTTTCAGACCTATACTAATACTGTCATAGTGGAAGTAAAATTGAAGCGAACGTAATTTGTTGTTATTATTTATGGGGAGATGTGCCGCGGGCCGGTACAAATTCATTAAAGCCAAGGGCCGGGTCTGAATAGCCCGGGTAAAGCAAGGTCTCATCATGTAATCATTCCGCGACACGGTTGACACTACTGAAACGTGAAAAAATAGGTCCGCATTGCCGTAAAGATGGAGCAGTCTAAGCCAGGGTCTAACCAGGAGTGTCCAATCTGCGGCTCTTTGCCTGGTTTCATGCGTCTCCCCAGCCGCTCCACACTCCCACCTGCACTAACGGTCTGTGCCGTGGCCCGGTTACCTCATCAGCTCTGAGGGCGACACACTACTACTTCGTGGTGCGCGGTTTGTTTACAAGACTAGTATTTAATAAATGTAATAAATATTTTGTGATGGTTTATTAGGACATACATTTTGTGCTTTTGTTCATGTATTACGCCTACGCCGCGGCCAGGATGAACCAGATCGTCTGACCACCTGTACCGGCTCAAAAAAAAAACACTCTTATATTTCTGATAAAAATTTAACTCAATCAGAATAAAGATAAAATACTGAATTTATCTTGTATCTACCTCTGAAGCTCTTCCGATGTCTGAAATACAGGCGGTCCGCTGATCCGTCGTAAATCGATTTTCGGTGTAAAAAAGCCTGGCTGCTTTATACCTCCGGACACGGACGAATTTCGTCCGTCCGTACCAAACGTAGCCTCCACTATACCTTTTTCCGGTTCCAACGTTGTTATGATTTTTTTAAATACATCCTCTAGAGGGCAGTATAGTCAAATTTCCGGCACCAGCGCACCAGCAATCTCCTCCCAGCTGTTTTTGCATCGCTGTTTATCGCGATGACCTGGCACCGTAGCAGAATGTAGCCTCTAACCAACTCGCAACGTTTCTCTTCTAACTCGAGCGCCATTTTTTTAAGTCCAGTACTCTTCTTCATTGATTTTCCCGAATTGGTGTACTTCCGATGCTTCTGACTCTCTACTGCCCCCTGATTTGCGGTTTATATTGCTCCGTTACTACGGATTCGTAAGCGCTCTGGCAACGGACCCACTGGCGGATGAAACGACCTCCGGAACCGGACGAAAGGGTCCGTATCCGTAATTACCGTAGGGTGTGAATGGGTGAATACTTTTATACGGCGACGTAGAGCTGCCAGCTACGGAAGCTCAGAGCTGCCAAGCCCTAATATATATTTGGCTCAGTATCATGTAATTACGTGAAAAGTTTTATGTTATAACGTGATATTTATCACGTTATAACGAGAAATTATCACGTTATTTCGTGATATGAAATTATTACGTTATTCTGAGATATGCAACTATCACGTTATTTCATGTTAAACATTTATCATGTTATTTCATGCTATTAGGCCATTCAGCACTTCAACACTTCACAGGTTCAGTCAAGGAACATGGCTCGTCTGCATGACTTAATTCAGTTCTATTTCAAGCTTGGTTTAAGGCATGGTGACATTCTACAGTTGTTGAGCACTGTAGATGGTATTGTTTTCAGTATGCGTACTCTCCGAAAGATTTTGAAAAGCATGGGGTTGTACCGAAGAAAGAATGAATCCGACCCTTTAAACCACATATGTCAAAGTCAAGGCACGCTGTCGATTCGCGAGGTCGTGCACCTCTCGATTTTTGTAACTGCGCACCAGTTAAACTTAATTAAGTTAAATATTTATACCTATACTCGAAATGATTCAAAATAATTAGCTTTTTATCACATTATTTAATGGTTGTTTATTTTAAAAACCAATCTTAACGTCTTCACGTTCTCTCATGTTTCGTCCTGGAATTAGAGGCTCGTATTTGTTAACGTAATACAGGAGAACTGTTCAGTCAGACAGTTATTTGTTGTGAAACGAAGTCGTTACAATTTCAAGCATTTTCAAGTACTTTAGCCTAAATTCCAGCACTTTTCAAACCTTTATTACTTTATTCATTGAATGTACAGAACACGTTTTCTTTGAATGAAGTTTGTTTTAATCTGTTTGCTTGTTGAAAAATGTTTTCACTTGAAATTACTGACAGATCCATAAGAAAATATTGCTTTATTCATTTAAGCATTAAATAATATACACTGTGTTAGGTCTTAATAGGCCTATCTTAATAGAACCTATTAGGTTTAATAGGCTATGTGCAATCATTTCAATATGTTTTAATAAACATTGAACCAGTCCGGCTCTCGGCTTGTAGCAAATTTGGTTTTTTGGCCCTCGGTGTATTTGACTTTGACATCCCTGCTCTAGACGTTGCACCATTTCTCATTGATCAGCAGGGTGGGGACGGGAGGCTGCACGGATACAAGTTCCACCATCTCAACTGCATCCAAGCTGGATATGTTGTCACACAAAGTACGGTGAGACATTTGCTAAAGTTTCTCGACCCCAATGGTGTTGAAAGAAGACGAAGAAATCGCTTGATGCGACGCGTGTACATGAACCCTGGGCCTAATTATATGTGGAACGTTGATTCTTATGATAAACTAAAGCCGTTTGGGGTGTGCATAAATGGAGCTATTGATGGATTTTCAAGACTTATTGTATGGCTTCATGCCTATTCAACAAACAGCAATCCCAAAATCATCGCTGGTTATTTCATAAGGGAAGTTGAGAGGAGGATGGGGACGCCTTCCAGAATTCGCGCAGATTTGGGAACAGAAAATGTCACAATGGCCGAGATGCAGAGGTTCCTACGATGGAGTACCAATCGCAGCATCATCAGAAACTGCTATATCGCTGGGTCCAGTAATCACAATCAGCGGATTGAAAGCTGGTGGGCGTTTTTAAGAAGTCATCATGCCCAGTACTGGATGAATCGTTTTCAGGAACTTAAGGATCAAGACTGTTTCTCTGGAGACTTCTTGGACAAGCAGCTTATCTTGTTTACTTGCCTGTCCATCATCCAGGTGTGTTTTGCTGATTTGATGTTCAATTCAAGTAGCATAACATCAATCAAAAGAAGGCCTGCATTGGCCTGTCATTAAATGTGCTTTAAAAAGATAAAATAGAAAAATATCTAAAATACACATTTATATAACCAGTAGGCCTAATGATTTTGGGATTGTGCCTTGTTGAATAGACAAATCGTGGGATTTATTGTCAATATTATACTGCAAGTAACAATTTCCATATTGTTTTTTTAATAGGAACTGCAGCAAGTTGCACAGTTGTGGAATACCCATGTCGTCCGAAAGAGCAGGAATGCAATAGCTCCAAACAGACGTCCGATTCTGATGTACACCCTGCCTCATCTATTTGGAGGACAAGATTACTTGAAACAGGTCCCTCAGGAAGCAGTGGAGGCTTGCAAAGAAGAATGCCAACAGAGAGGACCGTGTCCTTGTGATGAAACAGTGTTTGACATGTGCTGCCTTATAATGGCAGAGAACTTCTTACACTCACCTACCACAGCTGATGAAGCTATAGAGCTGTATCTTTTCCTGAGAGCATGCATCCTTAAAGACTTGGACATTATCCCATGACAGCTGTATATTTAGTGCTAAGAATAATGAATGGTGAACATCTAAAGCACAATGATCATGTTTTTGTTTTGTTCTTTACTTGATCAATTCTTTCATGAATTCCTGCCCTAAATCTGCAGTTAAAATACTTGACATGTCTCTAGTATTAAATACTGTTGCATACGATGTAATGTGCATGCAGTGCTGTGACCTGAACACATGAAATAAGTGTTGTTAGACAGGTAAATAGTCAAATGTATAGGTGATAGGGCATTGTTTAACATGGTAGTTTAAAATGGTAGTGTTAGTGTTAGTCAAGGAGTGGTTATGTTTCTCAGCACAAGGGGATATGCATCAACATAACATGGAGGTTTATTCTTGTGTTTGCTTCCATCAACCTCATCACTTTTGTGTTCATAAAAGTGAAATAAACCTAGGCACAAAAAGCTGTTGTGTTTCTCAGCATATAGTATTAGGGTCTGTCACTAATCAATGAAAAAATGAGGCTGTATATAAGTCAGTCCAATTTACTTTTGTATCTAATAAGACCTAAATAAGCCTTATATATTTAGTTGTGTCGCGGGCGGTAGCCTGGCGACCATGGACCGCCTTGCTCGTTAAAATATATTTATAAAACAAAAGACTTACCTTCTGCATGCAACATCCCATGCGTTGTCATTCATTTCGTATTACAATCTTATAATTAGTCTGGTCTGAGCAGTGGCGCAAAAAGGGGGCATGCAGCGTATGCGACGCATAGGGGCGCTGCACTAGAGGGGGCGCCAAATCGATGAGATATAATACTGAATTTGTGTCCATCTTACGTTCGCCCCGAAAAAGGCTGCCTTCTACCTGTTCTTGGGTAATACTTAACTGAGAATGTTGGTGGAGAACTTTTCACTTCCCTTTTGAGGGCCAAAATGCCGCAAGTGCACTGACAATATCTGCTCTTTAATTATAATTAAACACGGAGGTCTGTAAACTGTGATTTTCATATTTTAGCTGAGCCATTTGTATAAGACAAATACTGAACATTCAATGATTAAACTATCATTCTGGGTTCGACATTCAGCATGAAAAAGAAACTGAGCAAAATATAAATGTTTGTAATAATTTTTTGTATATAAATTTCATATATAAAAATTATAAGAGGGAAGACTTGAGTGTGCCTGACCAGTATTAGTTTAAAGTGTTACATATTTTTCTTCACATACACTTCTGAAGAAATAGAGGACATTCTAGGTGCAGGGAAAAGGATTCGGGTTCCAAAGTTACTGGAGAGAAATCCTGTGGAGAGCCAGAGAAACTCAGAAAGGAAAGAAATTGAAGATACTGCTGTAAGTATATATGTGCATGCATGCATTCATATATATATATATATATATATATATATATATATATATATATATATATATATATATATATATATATATATATATATGATAAGAGCAAGTGAGATGTTATGTGCTATTATTATTTGCAGATGTCACAAAAGGCAAGCATTATTGAGGGAAAGCGGGCCTCACTAATGGAAATTTTAAAAGGGCGGCAAAGCCAGAAAAGAATCCAGCCAGTGTGCCTCTAATAGTCAATCAAAGAGGCAGAGGATTCTGCTGGATGATAATAATAATCTTTATTAATAATCTTTATTTGTATAGCACCTTTCATACATACATGTAACTCAAAGTGCTTTACAGTATAAATAAAAGAAACATTAAAAGGAGATAAGACAAAGACAAAAAGAAAATGTTAAAAGAAATTAAAGATAAAAATATTAAAATAACATAAAAAGTAAAAAGTGAACTAAGATAATAAAAAGTAAAGTAAATAAGATAAAGCTATTAAGATAAGAGTTTCTTAACTAAAAGCGGATCTAAACAGGAATGTTTTGAGACTGCTCTTAAAACTATGCAGGGATGAAATGCCTCTGAGCTCTTCAGGAAGAGAATTCCAGAGCTTTGGGCCATAGTGGCTAAAAGCACCCTCGCCAATCTTTAATCGGCTTTTAGGAATCACCAGTAGATTACTGTTTGAAGACCTGAGAGACCTGACTGGAACATATCTAACAATCATTTCACTTAGGTAAAGAGGGGCAAGACCATGAAGACATTTAAAAACCATGACTAGAACCTTAAAATCTATTCTAAAGCTGACAGGTAACCAGTGCAGTGAGTGGAGTGCAGGTGTAATATGATCTCTTTCTCCTGCGGGTCAGAACCCTTGCAGCCGCGTTCTGAACTCGCTGTAGGTGCGAAATAGAGCTCTTTGGAAGAGCAGATAGAACAGCGTTACAATAATCTAGCCTTGATGTGATAAATGCATGGACAAGTTTTTCACTGTCAGCAGGAGAGAGCATATCTCGGACCTTAGCGATGTTTCGAAGATGAAAGTAAGCTGTCTTGCATGTAGTCATGATGTGTGATTTGAAGCTGAGCTCATTATCAAAGGTGACGCCCAGGTTCTTAACACATTGTCTGGCTTTCAGATTCATTTGATTTAAATAAGTCTGGACATCATTCCTTTGTGAATCACTGCCAAGAACAAGAACCTCTGTCTTCTGTTTATTTAATTGCAGAAAATTGTCAGACATCCATGTCTGTATATCATCTATGCAGTCAAACAGTGAGCAAATTGATTTTAGGGCTTTAGGTTCTAGCGAAATATAAAGTTGAGTGTCATCTGCATATTGATGATAACTAATACCATGTTTATTAATGATGTGTGGTAACGGAAGCATATATAGGTTGAATAGTATTGGCCCAAGAATTGATCCTTGGGGGACGCCACAAGTTATTTTTTGACGTGTGGAGGAAGAGGTACCTAATGCTATAGTAATCACGCCCAGTTAGGTACGATCTAAACCAGTCTAAGACTAAGCCACTAAGGCCTACCCAGCTCTGTAGTCGATCAAGAAGTATTTCATGATCAACGGTGTCAAAAGCGGCACTTAAATCTAGCAGAAAAAGGACTGAGAGTTTGCCTGCATCCTTATTCAATCTCAAGTCATTTACTACCTTAACTAGGGCTGTTTCAGTGCTGTGGAGAGCTCTGAAACCAGATTGAAAAGTGTCATTTATTTGATTTACTTTGACAAAGTCATTCAACTGGATTGACACTACTTTTTCAATGATTTTGCTAAGAAAGGAAAGGTTAGATATAGGTCGATAATTATTAAGAATTGTGGGATCAAGATTTCTGTTCTTTAATAGTGGTTTAACCATTGCAGTTTAAAAAATTTTAGGGAATTCACCCAATTGCAGAGACTGATTAACAATCGTTAGAACTTAATTTGCTAATGCGCTCAGAACCTGCTTGAAAAAGCTTGTTGGTAAAGGGTCCAGTTCACAAGTAGAGGATTTTAGTGATGAAATCACATCAAGTAGTGTTACCATGTCAACTTCTTGGAAATAAGACATATTAAAGTTAGGCTGAGTAACTGATATAAGGGTTGATGGTCTATTAGTGCTTGTTGCTATGTTCTGCCTTATACTAGTAATCTTGTCCCTAAAAAATATAGCAAACTCCTCACATTTTTCAACTGAAACAGTCTCAGGGAAGCCACAGGAGGTGGGGTTTACTAGCTGATCTATGCTTCTGAACAAGACAGCTGAGTTATTATTGCATGAATTGATTAAGGTAGAGAAATAGTTTTTCCTTGCTGATTTCACTTCACTGTTGTAATTCTGCAATGTTGTTTTATAAATATCAAAATGTACTTGCAATTTTGACTTTCGCCAACGTCTCTCAGCCTGCCTACAATCTTGCCTAAATTTTACAATAGATGGAGTGTTTCTCCAGGGCATCTTAATTTTACCAGAGATTATTTTAGTTACCTTTGGTGCCACAGCATCAGTACAGTTCCTAACTCTGTATGTGAATGTTTCAACTAGCTCATTCCCATTTTCTGAGAGGGGAGGGAGGGACTGTATCATGTCTGTGAAGGCCACGGCACTGCCAGCACTGAGATAACGCTTGGTTATTGTGCGCTTTTCACTGAGTGTTCTAGTAGATAATGACATTTTGAAAAATACACCAAAATGGTCAGAGATTGCAACATCAGTAATTTCAGTATTATTAACCTCTATACGTTTAGAAATGACCAAATCTAAAATGTGGCCATGCTTATGAGTTGGGCCTGATATATGCTGTATGAGATCAAAAGAGTTAAGCATCCTCATGAATTCTGAAGTGATTGGATTTGTGGATATATCCATGTGAATATTAAAATCCCCAGCAATTAAAACATAATCAAAATCAATTAAAATCCTTGAAAGCATTTCTTCAAAATCTTCAAGAAAATCTGCATGTAGTCTGGGAGGATGATAGATAACAATCAAAAGAACTGAATAAGTACTGTTGAGTTGTACTGCCAGATATTCAAACGTAGGATGTTCCCCTAATGAGATCTGCTTACATCGGAATGCTTTATGGTGAAAACATGCAACATCTAGTGGCAGTGATGATTAATTAATTGCCAAATCTGAATTTGATGCATTAAAGAAGAAGCACACAGTACTTGGGCGTAAATATCAAGAAGCCATTAGTGAACTGGAACAACTGAGAAAATTGAACACTGAACTCCAAAAGTGTTTGCTCTCCAAAATCCTTCCTGGTAAGTTTGTAACACTCACCCTTCTTTCCTAAAAGGCTGCCTCACAAAACACAAAACAATTGTTATCATTTTATCTAAACTGGAATTTAAAGCTGTACTATTTATTGAATGTAATGACAGTGAATTACATTTAAGGTCTCATTTATGTTATAGGGAATAACAGCCTTCCTGATTTTATGGACACCCCTCAAACAATTAGTAAGACCTTTCAGTTACTACTTGTGACGCTGTGGTGACGGAGGAAGAAGGAGACACTACTAGCGTCTTACGGTGCACACAGAACATTTATTTCATCCACACAACGCAAAGCCCAGCACAAACGGTGCAAGCACGCTGACGCTAGTGCTTACACGGGCATGAACTTTAGACAAAGACGAGCACAAGACACTGCGTGAACGCACATTAAATAGGTGAATTACACGGACCCACGTGACCTCGAGACAAGGCACAGGTGTAACAAAAGAACACGCTCACAGACGACCCACGCCCACGGAAGTACAAACATGGACATAACGACACACAGACAACGTAACGACACGCCCACAGGGAAGGGTCCGGAGCTGTTCCGTGACACTACTGCTATTACTATTACTGTTGTTATTATATTTTGAACATTATCTGTTTTGCTTGAGAAGGTGTTTGTGGTTTTGTTGCATATAACACTAACAGCTTGTTGCGTCTGTCATGTTGAGGACCCCAGCCCCTCACGGTGAAGAGGAGGAGGAGGAGTCAGATAATGAAGACTACCTCCCTCCGCCCGTAGGTTCCACTCCTACCATAGAGGAGGGCGGGGAGGAGGAGGACTACCCCCCGTTGGAGTGCTCCACACCCACCGCCGACTACGGTGAGGTGGAGGAGGACTCCTATACGGAGGAAGAGGAGGACAGTCCGCCTTCCTCGGAGAGATCAGCTGGGACCGTCAAGGAGAGTGCGGAGAGCCGTCCACCCTCCGATCGCTCCGGCGAGAGCGCAATGGACTACTCCCGGGGTGGCAGCCCGGAGCAGTCCATGGAGTGGAGCCGGAAGACAGAGGAAGACATGGACACTGACGGGGAAACCCCAAACGGCCCGCACGGGGCGTCTGCCAGTCGCGATGCACCAAGCGCGTACGCCAGCCGCGCTGCACCAAGCGCGTCCGCCAGGCGCGCTGCACCAAGCGCGTCCGCCAGGCACGCTGCACCGGGCAGGTCCGCCAGCCGCGCTGCACCGGGCACGTCCGCCAGCCACACCGCTCCCAGCGGAGGCTTCGCAGCAAAGGCTGGAGGAGGACCGACCCCCGCAGCGCCTGCAGTTCCCGATCTCTCTCCCGTCATCGCTCTACTCCTGGCGCGTAGCCTGGCGCGTTTCATGTTTGTCCGTCCCGGTGTTTGTGAGTCTTCCCGTGTGTCTGCCAAACCCCCTGTTCCCGTTTGTGCCTCTTTGTGAGAGTATGCCAGTCTGTGTGTTTGTTTCTGTTCCGTTTAATGTGTCTCCCGTCTTTTCCCCCGTCTTCCCAGGGAGGGTGTTCTAGGCAGTCCATGGCGGACGCTTCACCAAGGGCGGTCACCTCCCAGACGCAGGACTGAGCGCGTCGGATCCGCCCATCGTCGTGGGTTCAGGGCACTGTTGGCACCCCGGGACGGGTAGTGCCCTTGGAGGGGGTGTCTGTCACGTTGAGGACCCCGGCCCCTCCCTTTTGGGCGTGTGTAAACGTTGTCCACGTGCTTTGTCTGCGTCAGTGGATATACGTGGTTGGGGTTTTGTTGTGTGATTAATAAGTCTCACCTGTGAATCGTCTCGTGATCACGTGGGGCTAATGTGTCTTGCCTATTTAATGTGCGCTTGCGCAGTGTCCTGTGCTCGTCGTTGTCTAATGTTTACACGTTCTGTGTCAACGTATCTGTTACTTGTGCGCTATATTGCGTAATCTTTGTTACTATTAAAAGTGACATCAATGAAAAGGAGGATTCGTGTCTCATCCTTCCCTGCTCCGCCGCGCGTCACAGCGTCTACCTATTGTCTAATAAAAAAGCCCTAGTTAATGTTCATGTCACGTTGAGGACCCCGGCCCCTCCCCTTTGGGCGTGTTCACGTAGTCCGCATGTCATCGTCTGCGTCTGTGGATACTCGTGGTGGTGGTTCCGTCTAGTGATTATCCGTCTCACCTGTGCCTAGTCTCGTCATCACGTGGGGCTAATGTGGTTTGTCTACTTAATGTGCGTTCGCGCAGTGTCCTGTGCTCGTCGTTGTCTATGTCTGCACGTTGTGCTGAATGTGTCAAGTGTTTTTCGTGCGCTATTGCGCAATACACGTCTTCATTAAACGTGACGTTTGCTGCCATCGAGGGATTCTGTGTCTCATCCTTCGCGCTGCACCCACCGTCACAGAACGACGAGCCGTTTGAGACACCTAGAAAGCATGCCAGGCTACAAGGGCAAGCAAAAGAAGGGCAAGAAGCCCAGTAAGGCTCTCCATCTCCTCGGTCCGCCGACTCAGGTCCGCCGACTCTGGCGCAACTGCAGCAGGATCCGGAATGCTCCTACCTGCTGTATGCGGCCCGGGAGGCCGCTATTCCCGAGTTGGCACGGGAATACCGCCAGACAGCGGTCCGAGTGTGGCGAGAGAGGCACCCCTCGCCTTCCCAGGGACTCTCACCCCTACGGGTAAGCGTCCCGGGGTTTTACGAGGCAGGGACGCCGCCTGAGGAGGTGAGGGGATCACCGCCACAGTGCGACGCCACGCCGACGTCGGAGCAGCTGGAGCGGGACCCGCAGTGCGCCGACCTGCTGAGGATGGCTAAACAGGCGTCCAGCCCCGAGTGGGCGGTGGTGCTCCGACAGGAGGCGGTTAAGGTCTGGCTGGCCAGACACCCGTCTCCTCCCCGCGCCCTCTCGCCGCTGAGGGTGGGCTCGTGTGTCTTTGGAGCCACCGAGTCCACCCCAGAGAGCGAGTTCGGGGAGGAGAACTCCGATGAGGAAGCCTACCCTCCATCGCTGTACGACGCCTCCACCGTTGACTACGGGGGAGAGGGAGAGGACTACCCCCCGTCGGTGGGTGAGGCGTCCACCGTGGACTACGGTGGAGAGGAGGAGGAAGAGGAATACCCTCCGTCAGAGGACTCCGCCTCCACCGTGGACTACGGTGGAGGGGAGGGAGAGGAATACCCTCCGTCGGAGGACTCCGCCTCCACCGTGGACTACGGTAGGGAGGAGGCGGAGTCGGAGGAAGAATCGGAGGACGAGGATTACCTCCCTCCGCCCGTGTGCCCCTCTCGCACCGCAGAGAAGGGTGAGGAGGAGGAGGGCTCCTATACTATGGAGGAAGAAGAGAGCCCTCCCCCCTCAGAGAGGTCTGCGGAGACCATAAGAGGGAAGCGGACGCCCTCTTCCGCTCGCTCCAGAGACAGTGCTATGGACTGCTCCCGGGGTGGCAGCCCGGAGCAGTCCATGGAATGGAGCCGGGGAGAAGAGGAAGAGGAGGAAATGGAGACCGAAGGGGACCACCCACACGGCCCGTTCGGTCAGTCCGTCAGCCGCGATGCACCAGGCGCGTACGCCAGCCCCGGCGCTCCTGGCACGTCAGCCCGCCGCGCTGCTCCTGGCACGTCCACCAGCCGCGCTGCTCCTGGCACGTCCGCCAGCCGCGCTGCACCCAGTGGAGGGATCACAGCGAAGGCAGGAGGGAGACTGCCCAACGCAGCACCAGCAGCGCCGGATCTCTCTCCTCTACTCACGCTCCTCCTGGCGCGAAGCCTGGCGCCCGTTATGTGTTTGTCTGTGCCAGTGTTCGTCAGTCTTCCCGTATGTGTGCCGAATCCCCTATTCCTCTATGTGTTAATGTACCAGTGTGTGTGTTCGTATCTGTTCCGTTGAGTGTGTCTAACGTCTTTTCCCCCGTCTTCCCAGGGAGGGTGTGCTAGGCGATTCGTGAGGGACGCTTCGCCAAGGGCAGTCGCCTCCCAGATGCAGGACTGAGCACGTCGGATCCGCCCATCATCGTGGGTTCGGGGCACTCGGTCCTGTTGGCACCCCGGGACGGGTAGTGCCCTTGGAGGGGGCGTCTGTCACGTTGAGGACCCCGGCCCCTCCCCTTTGGGCGTGTGTTCACGTAGTCCGCGTGTCATCGTCTGCGTCTGTGGATACTCGTGGTGGTGGTTCCGTCTAGTGATTATCCGTCTCACCTGTGCCTAGTCTCGTCATCACGTGGGGCTAATGTGGTTTGTCTACTTAATGTGCGTTCGCGCAGTGTCCTGTGCTCGTCGTTGTCTATGTCTGCACGTTGTGCTGAATGTGTCAAGTGTTTTTCGTGCGCTATTGCGCAATACACGTCTTCATTAAACGTGACGTTTGCTGCCATCGAGGGATTCTGTGTCTCATCCTTCGCGCTGCACCCACCGTCACAGTTCATTTAATCTGTGATACAAACTTGTACTGAAGATTTATTATCATTATATTATACATTTCAGGGCAATCCAACTTGTCACCCCCATTAAACACTCCTCAAGCAACAGTTGGTAAGTATATTGCTAATAAAACATGAATGACTTGGTTACACTTATACATTCATCCTATCTCTGATAAGAGATAAGAGACATGCACAATAATATTGTACTATTTAATCATTCTACAACTGTCATTTACCAAAAGTAAGGTAATAATTATTAAATTATTTTATATTAGGGATGCAAATGATTAATCGACTTTCGATTAATTGTCGATTAAGACGTTACTCGATCAAAATGTATTAATCACGATTAATCGTTAGAGAGCGCTCCTGTAGTAACTTGAACAGAGTGTAAGAACGAGAGGTGAACACGTGTCGCAAAAGACCAGAGTGGAAAACAAAATGAAGCGGGCGAAAAGACATGCGGTGTGGGACCATTTTGAAGCGGGTTCGGGAAACGAGGCAGAAACTGCGTAATCCAGAAAATCCCGAGGAGGGAAACTTTATTTTCCACGCAACTCAAACAACAGCACTGTTCTCTCCCCCTCCCCTGGCGCGCGCAGGCGCCGCTCCCCCAGTGTCACTTAAAGGGCCAAGTGCCTGTCTGTTAGGGAATTCGCTGCGAGGAGTAGTAGTCGCTACAATTTTAACATTGTTAATTTAGGCTAAGAAGTCAAATGTTCTCTGTGTAATGCGGTATTGAAGTACAACAGTTCCACTAGCTCACTCAATTATGATTTGAACACCGTGCATGCAGCTGTCCTGCATATCACCAGTGCACCTGGTCAACCTAAAATCACAGCTACACTGGGAAGGCGAGCGTTTTCGAAGCTCGCTATGAAAAATGAAGAGTGAGCTAAAACAAAGCTAGCTACCACTACTGCTGTAGCCCTTACAACAGATTGTTGGACGACTCTAACAACATAAAGTTACATTACCGTGATGTGCCACTACACTGACGAGAACTGGCAGCTAAAATCTGCAGTGCTGATTACGACGAACATGTCGGACAGACACACCGCTGACAATTTAGCTGACAAGCTCAATGATGTTGTGGAGACTTGGGCACTCTCCGGTCGCGTTACAGCGTGTGTTCACGACAACGCTAGAAACATTGTCCAAGCATAGGCTCAATAATATTCTGTTTAGCTCTCTATTTAATTTCTTCTTTAAATTTTTTTTACATTTTTTAAAATGTCTAATGTTTCAAATGCAAGAACGGAGCCAGTCCTTAATTTATTCCTTTTTTAAATGAAAGAATGTATTTTGTTATACCATAAAAAATTCCTAATGCATAATTACTTGAGCAATATATCATATAATACAATATAATTATCATAATATAATACATACTTTTTGACCAAAGTGTTTTAACTACACTGCTCAAAAAAATTAAGGGAACACTTAAACAACACAATGTAACTCCAAGTCATCCACACTTCGTGTTCAGATAGGAAACAACACTGATTGTGAATCAATTTCAACTGCACTTTTGCAAATGGAACAGACAACGGGTAGAAATGAAAGATTTTCAACTGATTTCAAAGATTTTTATTAATTGAGATCTAGGATGTGTTATTTTAGTGTTCCCTTAATTTTTTTGAGCAGTATATTTAGCTAATATTTTTAAAAGCCCTATTGAAACAATGAAATTCAGGTGGAAAACGCCGCTTATCGATTAATCGAAAGTCGATTGATAAGATCAATCAACTAACGATTAATGAATTAATCGATAATTTGCATCCCTATTTTATATTTGCAGTAGAAATAAGCCAACAGAAAGAGCAAGCTTCAGAAGAAGAAAGGGTATTTTAGATTTAATTATAAATGTACAGTAATGGTGGTATTGTCTTTGATTAGACTCAGGGTATCTGTAGAGGCGCTTCGTTTCTTTCACCAGTTTCTTGTGCCACCTTTGCCTCTGAGTAACAACCAGTATTGAAAGACGCGAGTGAGATAGAATCCTCTTTAAATGTTTACTTATAAACATCAGACATTACATTGAACTCAACATGACTCGGTCCAAAAACTGTGTTGCTTCCAAAAACTCCAACTGACGTCTGTCCGTCCTAACTTAAGCAGGAAACAAAAAGGGTTACTGACGGAAGCTGAAAGTACAGAAATTTCTTCAAACTTATACATTACTAATTTCTGTTTTCATTTTAGAGAATGCAACAATTATGGATTATTATTATTAATTATCTTCATCATATTTTAACCTCTTTAACTAAATTGTTTTATACAATAAATTAACCCTTAACTGGCTCTTACATTACCCGGCCCCTAATTGGTTAGGCAGGAGGACTAAGCTATTACAAACTTAAACATTAAGAGCCTACTACCTATACTTCAAATGTTCATGAAGACCAACTTGTCTTCCTTTGTTAGTCGTCTACATCACTTCTTTCAACAGACACAGTTTATTTACAGGCCTTTCCAAAGTGTTGGTCCTTGTCTTCAATTTCACTCTCCGCACCATTCCACTGGAGTCTGGCATTGTTTCAACTACCTTCCCCATGACCCAGGAGTTGCGAGGGGAAGAACTATCCACTAATAGCACGACATCTCCCATCATGAAGTTTCTTCTAGGTTTCAGCCATTTCTGGCGCTCCTGAAGAAGGGGTAGGTATTCTCGTGTCCATCTAGACCAGAATAAATCTGCAAGATATTGGACTTGCTTCCATCTTCTTCTTGCATACATGTCATCTTTGCAGAAGGTGCCTGGAGGCATGATTGGCTGGGACTTCAGAAGCAATAAGTGATTGGGGGTTAAAGGCTCGATGTCGTTTGCATCATCCGAGACACTCGTCAGTGGCCTTCCATTGATGATGCTTTCGACTTCACACATTATTGTATGAAGACAGTCATCGTTCATTGCTTGCTCCTTCACCAGGGAATTAAGGATCCTTCGCGCACTGCGGATTTGTCTTTCCCAAACCCCGCCTTGATGGGAGGCGGCTGGGCTGTTGAATATCCACTTTATTCCCTTTGGATGAAAGGCTCTT
Source organism: Brachyhypopomus gauderio (assembly GCF_052324685.1). NCBI lineage: Eukaryota > Metazoa > Chordata > Actinopteri > Gymnotiformes > Hypopomidae > Brachyhypopomus > Brachyhypopomus gauderio. The sequence goes on along the minus strand of NC_135216.1, from coordinate 10,921,458 downwards.
TCAATTTTGTCATTATCCAACTGTTGAATGGCTCCCCTTAACTCTCTTTCAGCTGCCACAAAATTTGTCCCATTGTCTGACCTCAGGGTGTTGACTTGACCCCTCCTACATACAAACCGGCGTATTGCATTAATGCAGGAGTCCGTGTCAAGGCTGTCAGCAACTTCAATGTGCACGGCTCGGAGAGAGAGACAAGTGAACATCACCCCGTATCTCTTAACAGTACTCCGTCCCCGTTTAACTTCAAACGGGCCAAAGTAATCAACGCCGGTGTTCGTGAAAGGTGGTTGGTCCGGGAGGAGGCGATCTTCGGGTAAGTCCGCCATCATTTGCTCACCAGCCTTTCCCGTCATCCTACGGCAGACTGTGCATTTGTTAATGATCTTCCTGATTGCGTTATTGGCTTGTGGAATCCAATATCTGCATCTCAGTTGTGCCAACACATAACTGCGCCCACAGTGTCCTGTTCTTTGATGTATGTCTCTCAAGATCAAGGTGGCAACTTTGCTGTGTTTAGAAAGAATTGCTGGATGTTTAGCGTTTTCTGGCATAGCGGACTTGTTAAGTCTTCCGCCAACCCTCAAGGTGCCATCTTGGAGAGTCGGATTCAGTCTAAACAGCGCACTACTGCGACTGAGATTGTTGCCTTTCTGCAGAACTTTGATTTCCTCTCCAAAATGCTGTCTTTGGCTGAACCGTATTATTTCCGCTTCAGCTGTGTCCAAGTCCTCCAAGGTAAGCGATTTATTTCCTGATGTAGCTTTAAATTTCTTCATATGCCGTTCTAGCTCTAATCGTCGCTTTCCAGTGTCTTTTTCAGTTTGATCGATTGCTCTTGATGCCTCTTTACTTTCTTTCTTCCATTTCCACAGAGCATCCTTTATTTTTACAATCCAAGCCACTGATCGTTTAAGCTTATTCCAATCTGAATAATAGCCGATCAGCTGGCTCATTGGTTCTGTACTTTCTTCTACTTTGACTGTATTAACAGTGACTGAGTTCTTGACCTCTGGGTCTTCGTCCAGGCTTTCCTTCCACAGCACAGGCTGTTCCGGCCAATCGTTCTCGTTCGGCAGAAACTTTGGTCCACTCATCCACGTTCCTCCTTGCACCAAGCTTTTCGCTTTCAGGCCTCTGCTGGCTTGATCTGCAGGATTTTCGTCTGTTCTGACGTACTTCCATTGAGATTGCTTGGTTGCTTCTCGGATCAAGGAAATTCTGTTCGCAACAAACGTTTTGAAACGAGCAGCTTCACTGAAGACGTATCTGAGCACCGTTGTGCTGTCTGTCCAGAAGACAGATTGTTGCAGTGGAACTTGAAGTTCTTGATGTAACATCTTGTCGACCTTCACCGCGATAACTGCTGCTGTCAGCTCAAGTCTAGGGATCGTGACACGTTTGAGAGGAGCCACTCTTGATTTCCCCATAAGGAAAGCACAGTGTTTCTCGCCTTGCTCATTTTCTAGCAGTAGATAAGACACAGTGCCATATGCATACTCTGAGGCATCTGAAAAATGATGCAACTGCGCCGCAGTAGAGCATCCAAACTTGGTGGGTTTTAAGCACCTACTCACGTGGAAATTGGTGAGGTGAGTAACATCTTTCACCCATCTCCTCCAATCTTCAGCATGCCTTTCACCAATGTTCTCATCCCAACCAAGTTGTTCTTTACAGAGCTCTTTCAACAAAAGTTTAGCAGGCAAGATGACTGGGGCCAAAAACCCAAGGGGGTCATAGATGGAATTAATGACTGACAATATGCCTCTTCTTGTCATCGGTTTGTCTTGCAGTTTCATGCTGTATGTGAAAGTATCCATTTCTGTGTCCCACTGAACACCGAGTGTTCTCTCCACTGGCAGAGCGTCGTGTCGTAAGTCCAGGTCTTTCATTTTACTGGCTCTGTGTTCCTCAGGGATTGACAGTAACACCTTTCTGCTATTGCTCATCCACTTTGTTAAGGTGAACCCTCCACTGTTGCACAAGGCTCTAAGATCATTGACTAAGGTAATTGCGTCTTCATCTGTAGCTACGCTTTTCAGACAATCATCCACGTAGAAATTATTCAGGACTGTCTGAACCGCACATGGAGAAGTAACACTTCTGTGATCCTCTGCTGTTCTTCTGAGTGCGTAAGAAGCTACACTTGGTGAAGAGTTGGCTCCGAAGAGGTGCACGGTCATCCGGAACTCCGCCATGGGCTCATCCAACCTGCCGTTGGGCCACCAAAGAAAACGAAGTAGATCCGCATCATGTTCCGGCACCCTAACTTGGTAGAACATTGACTCAATGTCTGCCATTACTGCCACTGACTCCTCACGAAATCTCAGAAGAACTCCGACTAATGTGCTGGTCAAGTCAGGCCCCTGGAGCAGTTCGCTATTTAGACACCTACCCTGGAATGAGGACGTGCAGTCAAATACCACCCGCAACTTCTGTTTTTTTGGGTGATAGACGCCATGGTGTGGTATATAAAACACCCTTTTGTCATCTCTGTTCAGTTGGTGTGTAGGAACCTGGACAGCATAGCCCTTACCAATGATGGTTTCCATGAATCCCTTGTAGTCTTCAAAGAATTCAGCATTCCTCTTAAACTTCCTAAGCAAAAACGCTATACGTTGTTCCGCCACACAACGGTTATTAGGCATTTGGAGCTTCTCATTCCTGAATGGCAATCCAATGGTATAATGTCCATTCTCTAAAATTGACGTCTTCTCCACACACCGCATAAATATTTTGTCTTCTTGAGACATCTCTTTCTTGTCGTCATAGCTGCGCTCTGGAAAATCAGCATTATACTGTTGGACCAATAACCTCTCAATCTCCATCAAAGAGATTTTGTTGACTGAGAAAGGTCGCGGTTCATTCTCTGTTTCATTCAGGTCTTTCCTTATAGGCCCGTTCACAACCCAGCCAATGGCCGTCTTCACAGCATAGGGACCTCCAGCCTGACCATTAATGATGCGCCAGGGTTCTAATGCTCTTGAACAATTTGCTCCAATAAGTAGTCCCACTTCAGCATCTATCTCTGGCAAGCTCACTTCGTGGAGGTATGGCCACATCTGAACATCCTTCTGTTTGGGTATATTCCCGGCATGAACAGGTATGCTGCTGTGAGTAAACACCTTGGGTAACTCAATGAACACGTTGCTTTCCAACCCACACACTTCCAGGTCAGATATCACAAAACTGTTCACGAGCTTTCGTTCACCTGGTTCATCTTGGCCCATGGTGCTTAGAAGTATTCTTGTGGGCTTCCCTTTCACGTTCAATTTCCTTTGCAGGTCTTCCGTGCAGAAGGTTGCTGTGCTTCCCGGGTCCAGAAAAGCATACGTTTTTATATGTTTGTCGCTATTCTTTGACTTGATTTTTATTGGTACTATTGACAGCACACAATCAGCTTCTCCGGCCCCCGTAAAGCCACAGGACTCTTGTGAGATGGGAGCTTCTGCGCAGGGCACCTCTTTAATTTGAGCACCATCTTTCTTTACTGGGACGGAGACAGAACCTTCATCCTTAACTTTGTGCAGAATATCAGGGTGCTTTAATGCACATTCCTTGCACTCTAATTTTCTTTTGCAGAATGTGCTGAGATGGCCAGGAACCAAGCATCCAAAACATAGGCCCTTTGATTTCAGAAAGTCTAGTCGTTCTTTATGTGGCCGACCTTTGATCATACTGCATGAAGCAAGGGTGTGAGACTGCTGGCAGTACAAACATGGTTTATCAAAGGCATTCACTGTTGTACTCGTGTTAGCAGGCTTGATATGTATTTTTTGGGACATTTTGCTTTCAGCAGCAACATTAGTTGCGAAGCTGCTTCCACGCACCTCTTTCCTTGCTGGCCTGTTTTCCCTTTGGTCCATCTTTCCAGGCGCGGTTGTGCGGCTGTCTGAGATATTACCGAAGAGGGGGTCCATAGCTATCTTAGCTTGGCGATCTACGAAGTTCACCAAATCAGCAAACCTTGCTCTCCTTCCTCTTCGCTCTTTAAGTTCGAAAGCTTCAGCACGCCAACGTTCTTTCATTTTGTACGGCAGTTTGGATATTACTGTCCGTAGATTGGTTGGATTGTCCATCTCTTCTAAAAATTCAATGTCCTCCATAGTGTTACAACATCCAATCAAAAACATTGCGTAGGCATTCAACGCTGTCCTGTCGTCCGACTTCACTTGTGGCCATTTGAGCGCTTTATCAATGTATGCACTGGCTATGCGAAGCTCATCCCCATAATGCTTATGAAGTAGCTGTTTTGCCTCGTGATAGCCTTTGCTAGGTGTCATGTGAACGCAGCTGCGTACCAGTTCTTGAGGTTCGCCATCCGTGTATGTTCCAAGAAGTATAACTTATCCTGATCGTTGTCAGTCTTCTGCTCAATTGCATGCTCAAACGCCCTTATGAAGGATTTGTACTGGAGCGCGTCACCCTTGAACACAGGAATGTCCTTTTTCGGTAGCTGTGAAAGCTGTTGTTGTTTTACAAGTAGCTCGGTAATTACATTCTGTTTTTGTATGACTGTAAAGATGTCATCACCTCTGCTCGTTTGAGCTCTAGGACTCTGATTGGAAGCTGGCTGTGGCTGCTGTGGTATTCTGGAGTGCTGCACTTGCGTTGGTACATGAACATTCACATGAGCTTGCTGCTGTAGCATCATGGCATCTCTTTCCTTATTCATTTTCCCGCTTAGTGATTTCCACGCTGACGAATGGCAACTGGAACCATCTTCGGACCTCTCATATTCTCTAAGCACTTTTAATTTTGCTTGGCTTTCAGCTAATGCAGTCTCCAGCTCTAGCTCTTCCTTTTCAGCTTTAATTCTAGCTGCTTCGAATTCAAGCTCCTGTCTTTTCCTTAACGCTGCTGCACGTTCCAGCAGAGCTGCGTGTTCTGCTTCTTGTCTAGCACGTGTGGACGATACACATGATGTTCCACTTACACGAGACCCACGCAGGTGATCCTTTACAGCTCTGCAGACCCTTACCTGTGAAACACTGTCACTCGGTAGAATGGCATCTTGTTGTTCATCTATCACATGCTGCTCTTCCAGTTGCATGCTTTCCTTCATTGTGTATTCATGCTCATCTGCAATCCATCTTTTAGTTATTTTCATAAAGTCTTTGATAACTTCCATTTTTGGTACAAACCAATTATCCTGGTCAAGCATTTTTTCATCTTCAGACAACAGATTGCCAACTTCGTTGTTGAGACTATTGAACTCATTTAGGGATTGTGCAAATTCACTTTCCATCATATCTTTAACATTTTCTAAATTTTTTGCACTCATCAGTGCCTCTATCTCTTTCATTCGGCTAGTTAGAGTTCCCAAAGTTCGTCTCCTCAATGCTATGAACCTTTGTAATCTTTCCTCTATACCCTTCTCAGTTAGCTTGCGTGGTCTTCCCTGCTCCACTCTGTCTTTGCCACGTCCGTTTTTATTTTCATCGGCCATCTTACAATTCGTGGAGCTAATGCTCACGTTGCGCGCACAAGGGTTTTAAAACACTTCTCAGTTGTCTTTCTTAACGAGCCGAGTGCACACAACCTTTCCAAATCGCAAAACTCCACCTTGACCGAATCCAATCCTGTTATTCACGAGCGTTCTTACAGGGAAGAGATCCAACGCGCTAGCTCTTTTAACTTTGGTTAGCCCCCTTTTGTGGTTTTTTTTTTTTTTTTTTTTTACTTTCGTTTTCGTCCGAACTCGTGGACCATCTTAGAATCCATACAACGTACTTTCTTCACAAAGCTTAGAGGTAAAGAGGAATTTTCGATACCTTTTCCTGGAGAATGCTTCAGAGGATAACCCGTTTCACGGATTCTCTGGGCGAGCTCCGAACTGCGCTATCCAGGTTAATTCAGCGAGGCTACGAGTTAGCTAGTTTTTGGACTAATGTAGAGGCGCTTCGTTTCTTTCACCAGTTTCTTGTGCCACCTTTGCCTCTGAGTAACAACCAGTATTGAAAGACGCGAGTGAGATAGAATCCTCTTTAAATGTTTACTTATAAACATCAGACATTACATTGAACTCAACATGACTCGGTCCAAAAACTGTGTTGCTTCCAAAAACTCCAACTGACGTCTGTCCGTCCTAACTTAAGCAGGAAACAAAAAGGGTTACTGACGGAAGCTGAAAGTACAGAAATTTCTTCAAACTTATACATTACTAATTTCTGTTTTCATTTTAGAGAATGCAACAATTATGGATTATTATTATTAATTATCTTCATCATATTTTAACCTCTTTAACTAAATTATTTTATACAATAAATTAACCCTTAACTGGCTCTTACAGTATCTGTACATTTTTAAATCTCAAATTCAATGACTCTTAAGACCTTTTTAATACCTCTCACAAGAAAAAATAATACTATTACTGGGGATGCAGGTGTGTTCCACATCGTTGACGGGGGGGGGATTGTTGACGTTGTTGAGGCCGTATACTCCAGCGCTAGAAATCTAGCACTAGGACCCTGGAGTGGTTATTTTCGGCATGGTCCTAGCGCTAGATTCGGCAAAGTTTACATCGCGCCAGAACAACTGAACAACACGCACTTATAATAATTTAATGCCTCCCCTCATAAAATTCCAGACATTTTAAGACATTTTTAGGCCTTGAATATGGAAAACTAAATTTAAGACATTTTAAGACTTTTTAAGGACCCGCGGGTACCCTGATACTGATATGATTTACATATAATCGTGAAATAAAATAAAATTTCACACAGACGCACATTGGTGAAGGAATTTACATCAATACAAATCAGTGGAAGAGAGTCCAAGGAAACAGCAAGGACAGCTTGTTTGTGAAGGAGCTGGCAGTGTGCATTTGGGGCACAAACATTTTGTCCAACCGGAGTCTGGAGGGTAAAAGTTGTCCAACAACAAAGACAACCCCCAGGCCCCCTCTGACCCCTCACAAATTAAGAGCACTAAAAAGTAAGTAAGAATGTTGATAAAGAATACTAATCTGAAAATGATGGAGGATATTACTGCTGCATGAAATATTACATGTGTCTCTTATGGACCAGGGGTGAGTTTCCCGATAACGAACGATCTTAGAAAGTTACGAACAACTTTAAGTATGACGTAACTTTAAGAACGCCAAATTTACGAGTGTTTCCCAGCCTTCATAGTCTCCAAATTTACGAACGAGTTCTAAGTAGTTCTTAGTTGACTCCGCCTCTGCAGCTGCACTGGAAAATCTCCGCTAGTCGAAAACCGAACCACCGATTTACATACATTTTTTCATAATTACGCCGCAAAAGCATCATTGGCAAAATGACAATCATAAAAACTAACAACTAATAAGTGTTGACATTTCAAGTATAAGGAAAAAATGAGTAGAACATATTATTACCTTTGCAATTCTGACCGATCGTAGGCTTTTATCAAGGCTATAAATAGGGCACACAATTAACCTTTCACACGTTATTCAAAACCATGGCAAACAAGCAGAGAAAATGAAACTTTCTGTCGAGTGAACTGAGCCAAAAACAAAAGTATAGCCTACTGTTTTCAATAGCTCGAGGAAGTTCATCAAATTCAGAAAAAAACAAAAAAAACTAGTCAAGTCAAAAATAAGGGGGCAGGACTCAGAAAGGAGAGGGCTAAGACTGGTGGAGGTCAAATGTCCACAAGTGCCTTCACTGTTGAGGAGGAGAAGGCACTGGGGATACTGGGCCCCACAGCTACTGAAGGGACACCAGGGGATTTGATACAAGCTTCAGAGTGGATACCCACTGTCAGCTAGTATATATATATATTATATAATATAATATATTTTATACTATATATATATATATATATTCATGGGTTAAAGCAAGAAATTTTCATTTGGCAAAAGACAATGCCAGCAATTACTGAAAATGTGGTGTAGTTGGGACACGGCCTCTTTTGCCTAATTCTACACAATAAAAACATTTATAAAGTATATTTATCTAAACAGCCTGTGTAAGGAGAGAAGAGAGAATGAACACCTGAGCAGTAAATGTACATAAATGTGTATTTAATGGGAGTTATCTGGGGGTCCTCTTCCAGAAAATTATTTAAAGATCAAGTCAAATTTAGTGAATCCTGGTTTAAAAGCTCTCTTGTTTTTATCAGATTCACCATCGCAAAAACATAAGCCGTAAGATTACCTGCTTTAAGTAGGTATGTTACAAAAAAATTAACACCACTGGATAGAGCTTTTAAATACAAACAGAACAACACCATCCATGTTAAGCCTGGTTTAAGCCTTTACACTTGACGCAGCACGAGTGGCGTGAGCAGCGCGAGGGTCCGCACGCCGAAAATGACGTAATCGCGGTGGCTCCAACCGTGCGCGAGAGCCTCGCAGTCGTGCACCTCTCGAATTTTGTAACTTTGCGCGCTTCAGCGCAGTGAAGCAAGTCATGTTTGCCGGGTTCATACACCTTTATAAGGTGGAATTAAAGCACTTGTACGTCACTTTCAAGGTCCATTTCAACGCGTTCTCAACGTTAAATTTAATTAAGTTAAATATTTATACATATACTCGAAATGATTCGAAATAATTCTCTTTTTATCACATTATTTAATGGTGGTTTATTTTCAAAACGCCCAATCTTAACGACTTCACGTTCTGTCATGTTTCATCCTGGAATTACAAGAGGCTCGTATTTGTTAGCGTAATAACTGTTCAGTCAGACAGATATTTGTTGTGAAACGAAGTAGTTACATTTTCAAGCATTTTAAAGTACTTTAGCCTAAATTCCAGCACTAATGCAACATTACAATTGGTCAGGTAAATGTTCATTCCCCTGTTTTTGAGGGGACTACACTGCAAAAAGAATGTGACGCAGCAAGTAGCCTCCGCCGTTCGCGCAGGTGTACAGAGTCGCGCGCTACGGTCACGCCAGGCAGGAGGGGGGTAAAAACTTTTCTACGTAACATCCGCAAATCTGAAGGCGGAATGAACCGCAAGTCAATCAAATGACACCGCCGTCATCTATCCAGCGCTGATGAGCGCCAGTGACAATCATATTTCGGCCACAAAACAGATAGCACGTGCGTGTGTTGTTTATTATGATTTGACGGATTTTTTCCCCAAAAAAATCAAATGACGGAAATCCGTCGTAGTGACGGAGAACTTTAACCCATGATATATATATATTGGGTCTAAAGCTGTTAGAAGCAATTGGGCTGATATTCCCCTTACCCTAGATGGTTTTTCAGTAACACCAAAATCTACTGCAAAAACTTTAGGTGTCACTATTGATTCTGATCTTTCATTTGAGGGACATGTATGCAATGTCACTAAGGCTGCCTTTTTCCATTTACGTAATATCGCCAAGCTGAGACACTTACTTTCATTAGCTGATGCATAGAAGCTAGTTCATGCTTTTGTCTCGTCAAGATTGGACTACTGTAATAGTCTTCTAATTGGATGCTCTAAACAGTCCATAAAGAAGCTACAACTTGTACAAAATGCCGCAGCTCGAGTCCTAACTAAGGCCAGGAAATTCGATCATATTAGTCCCACTCTCGCCGCACTACACTGGCTGCCGATTAAATATCGCATTGAATTTAAAGTTCTCCTGTTAACCTATAAGGCGTTAAATGGTCTTGCCCCACAATATCTGAGTGAACTCATTGATTACTACAACCCATCTCACCCTTTGCGCTCCCAAAATGCTGGATTTCTCCTAGTTCCAAAAATTTGTAAAACTACAGCCGGAGGCACAGCTTTCTCTTTTAAAGCCCCTCAATTATGGAATAGCCTTCCAACTCCAATCCGAGATTCTGACACAGTTCCAATCTTTAAATCTAGACTTAAGACTCACCTGTTTAATCAAGCCTTCAGCTAACATTCCCCTTGTAAGGTGTGGGGCTCGGAGGCCCCAAGACGTTGAGATTTTTGGTGATCTGAGATGTTGATGCTGTCATCCAGATGTGTCTTGGCATCACTCTATTTGTGACAATGACTTGACTGGAAAGCAATGTCTCAGTGAGCCCTCATGCCTGTGGTCACCTCTGAACCCCTCCCTTTAGTTAGGCTGCTATAGATTAGTCTGCCGGAGCCACATGCTCATCACTGGCACGTGAGCTATGTACATTTAAATCAATGGTGGTTTAAATTCATGTCCACTCAGTCTGTATTGTCTATCTTCTTGCATGGCTCTACCCAAGACGATTGGATACAGGCACCTGCAGGCACCTGGGGGATGGTCTGGCTGCCGGTGGATGTGCTGATGCCGGGGTTCACCTGGGGAGTAACACTGCAGTAGGAGCCTACAATACCAGCATCACTGCTCCGTCACGGAATGAAAGCCTGGCGTTCATCAACAGACATTTACAGTGACATTATCAAAACCCAGAACTTTCAATTCTACCTTTTACCTAGTCTGATTGTGTGAATTGTGTGTGACTTGTGTATTTGTGTGTTAACGGGCCGCCCAATGGAGGATGGGTTCCCTTTTGAGTCTTGGTTCTCCCGAGGTTTCTTCCTATTCCCCACCATCATAGGGAGTTTTTCCTCGCCACTGTCGCCCTTGGCTTGCTCATTAGGGTTCTGGACCCATAGTATTGTTAACCTTGTAAATCCTGTAAAGCTGCTTTGCGACAACTTGAGTTGTTAAAAGCGCTATACAAATAAACTTCGATTGATTGATTGATATATATATATATATATATATATATATATATATATATATATATATATATATATATATATATATATAATTTTTTTTTTTTTGCTGCATGGTGAAGCAATGCTTTAGTAACAGCATGCACACATATATGTCAGCTTTGCTTAGTCCGTGGGCATCACCAACAGTCTGCAGAACAGTCTGTGGCATAAAATCGGAGGGCGGTCAGTAACTGCGTCGTGGAGCTAAGGGCAAAATTCTGTATTCAGGCGAACTACATGGCTTCGTGGATTACATCGTCTTCTTAAATTATGTCTTCTATTCAAAGCCAGTACTCTGAAGAGCTGCTATGTTCATCACACAAGCACAATTGCTAGCCTTAATCCAAGTTACTTATATGTGCTACCGATTAATCAATCCATTTTATTGGTTAAGTTAAAACAAGCTTAATAGGCCAACTTGTATCTATTTCTTTGCAAAGAATACATTAATTTTGAGTCTGAAACGCTGTTGACTGCACGATGACGAACGGAGAGACTTAATTAAATATTGGGAAGATATAAACTAATGCTAAATAATTCAAAGTAGTACATTTGATTTCTGTTGACACATTGTGGTATATGCGATGTAAATACTTCAAAAGAAAATAGGCTACTAGGCTAATTATACACATAAACGCAAATGTAGTAATGCCGTGATTAAAACCCGCGCGAGTGAAATTAGCGCCTCTATCATTTTTGAAGTAGAACTGCACGAGAGCTTCGAGTTAAGAAGTACTTAGTGAGTTACGAATGGGTCCGGAGATTCTTAACTTGCGAACGACTATAAGAACGACGTAAGTTAAGAATATTCGTAAGTACGAGGTTACGAAGTACTTAGAGTTACGAACGTTTCGGGAAACCCACCCCTGGACACTTGAATTTTATTAAAATTTCTCAATGACCTGCTAATAATCTTATACATATCTTCTGTGCAAAATGTTGATATTTAATAAAACTGTTCATAATAATAGTCATGTGGCCTTTGAGCAGGTTATCTAGTCTTCATATAGGCTAGAAGTTTATACCTCACATTTAGGAGATTTGCTCCTCTGAGAAGGCCTATACATGCAAGTAAATGATTTGTACTTTGTTTCAAGTAAATAGTTTTTGAAGTCTTTAGAAAACTATATGATTTTATTGTTGTGCAGTAAATCATTTTTATGCATATTAAAGTTTTCTCATGACATTTTGCTTTATTTTGTTTTGATAAAGGTTGCTTCCAAAAGTGGCTCGAGACAAAAAACCTGGAAGAGTTCGAGCTAAGGACTAGAGCAGGAAAATTTGGACGTTATGTTACAGATAAAATCCAAGACATCAACAAAAAACAAAAAAAAAACAAAATCAATAAGTACATTATTTGTTATTTAATAAAATTGTATTACTTGTTTAAAATGTCGTTTCTACAAATAGCATTTTATTAAAGCAGCTGTTATAATAATTTCTCAGTAAATTAAGAAAAATAAATATTTTTGAGTTGTCTTTTAAAATTGTCTTTGTTTCTTGCCTATTTTGCAAACTGGTCTATTAACAGTAAAGCATAGGTGTTAGGGGTTAGGGCAGGTGTGCACATGTTTAAACATTCCCTGCTTGTTTTAGTGTTGCTCTCCTCCAGCATGCCTAATTTAATTGTCATTTAGGAAAACATCAAAATGTTCCAGACAGAAAATCCACGACCATGGTTGAGGCACATTGTATAATATTCTGGTCACTTGACAGTTCTGCTACAAGTTATCAAGGGTTAATTGTAAATTAAAAATACTAGTTATTTTACAGAATACCAGATACAAGCTGGTTTTGGACAGTAAAACCACACACCAGCTACAAGATGGTTTAAGATTGTGTAACCAGCTATAAACCAGCTACCACCTATGAACCAGCTAACAGCTGGTTTTGGATGGTTTAACCAGCTACCAGCTACAAACCAGCTACCAGGTTCCAAAACACAGCTTAAGCTGGTCAAGCTGGTTAACCAGCTTGACCATCTTAAGATGGTATGAGCTGGTTTTTTCCAGCAGGGAATTTCGATAAATGATTCCGGTAATATTCTAACAAGCCTGGATCATCGTCAATTTGTGACGTATCCCCGTTTGTAATTACGAAGCGAGCAGAAATTTTAGAAGCGAGCAAAAAACTGAAACGCGCGCTGAAAACAGTGAAGTGCTCGCGTGGCTGCGAGAAACGAGCGCGCTTAACCGCGCAATTCTTGATTCTCTGCTCTCGTTGTCACTGTTTTTGCTCGGTTTCCTTGATTTTGCGTGCTCAATGTGTCTGACTTGCTCGATTTAACATTATCTTTGCGCTCTCATATTAAAGATACTAATTTGACGCCATACGGTTTTGTTTATTCATCACTTCGTTTCGTGCTAAGCTTATTTAATGCTGGTCCGTTTGAGCATGCTTTCAGAAATGTACATTGGCAGTCTAATACTGAACAGTTCGGTTACAAATAATGCTGTTGGCCAAAATTAAGAAGTCAAATTATAGATATTTGATCTTTGAAGAAGTAAACACCTGGGATGTTGCTTTCAAAAGACGAGGTAGAGCGAGAGCCAGTCAAAGAAATGACATCCGTCCAAGTACAATGGTGATGAGTTTAGCTTTCACATGGATCACCCAGCTATTAGCAGATGTTTGATCTCATTGAAAACGGAGAAACACAGCCGGGAGAATGTTGACTGGAGTCGTGCAAATACACAGTTCTTCTTTTCCTGGTTAAGAAATCCGTATTTCAAATGTAAATAGCTCTGAAATCAGTAATTTAGTGTTGTTTCCCCCGACGTTTAACCAGGCTTGATCTGAACACAGAAATAATCCATGTGTAATCCAGCCTTTTCTTTCACACCTCCGCCCTCGTGCGGCTCGTAGATTGGCGCGCAGTGTTGCTTGAGATTCCAGTTTGTTATCGGTTTATGGATCAAAGGGCACGTAGTTAAAATTGGATTTAATTTAGTTCTTGATTTAATTCCGGATAAAACTGACACGTTTAACGTTACTCACAGAGATGATTATTTATCATCAAAGAAAGTGCGTGATAGATAGAAAACGGATAATCTGTTCAATTGTAGATTGTACCAATATGCAGCCCCGTCGACAGGGGGGGACAACCGGGTCTGTTGTCCCGGGCCCTAGGGCCAGGGGGGCCCATCAAAGAGCCCAGCAATTTATTTTTTATTTAAAGTCTATAATTTTTAAATAATCTTGAAATCTTTCATTAATATAAAATTATGTACTTATAATAAGCTCAATGGCTCAAATATATATGTTTTTTACCTATCTGCATATTTTCCATTAAGTGCATACACCCCCGCCTCCCACTGGAAAATGGTTTGATCCAGCACCGACCGTAGCCGGCTGGTACTGGCCCAACAGCGGGAAATACAGTGGTGGATAGTTAAAGTAAATACAGAAATCTGGAGCGCAGAAAAGAAAGGAAAAACATTTACCTGACGAATTTTAAAGTTGCATTGTGTTCCAGGTTTGAAAAGTGCTGGAATTTAGGCTAAAGTACTTGAAAATGCTTGAAATTGTAACTACTTCGTTTCACAACAAATAGCTGCCTGACTGAACAGTTCTCGGGAAGACGTTAAGATTGGGCGTTTTGAAAATAAACAACCATTAAATAATGTGATAAAAAGCGAATTATTTCGAATCATTTCGAGTATATGTATAAATATTTAACTTAATTAAGTTTAACGTGGTGGAAAATATTGAAATGGACCTTTAAAGTGACGTACACGTGCTTGAATTCCACCTTGTAAAGGTGTATGAACCCTACAAACCAGTCCCACCAGGATTTCGCGGGCCTTTTTTGTGATTGTTGCGGGCTAAAATGTTTGATGTTGCGGGTGTTTTTCAAAAAAATTGCGATGGAAGTTGCGGTGTGTTTTTGCTTTTTTGTGAGTACATTACAATAGGGAGTAAATGTTGTATGGTTTCCTCTATTTTGTAGTCCATTTTAATTATCTATTTACCTATTTATTCAGGGTTGGCAACTTTTCAAGATCGCTTGGAGTGAGATTTGAACCTGGAGGGGGTGGCGAACATTAATTGTTGACGGGGGGCGGGGTTAGCGAACATAAGTTATTACGAGGGGCCTGTAAAATGGACACAAATTAAGTATTATATCGAGATCGATCGCCAGTGGTTGGCGCCAGAACGAACTAGTAACTCATAGATATGGATCAGAGATAAATAAACTTTCTCTGACTTTAAACTTTATCTCAGTTTAAAGTTTAAACTTATAAACTTTATCTCAGACCCTCGCCGCTTGCGTGCGCTGAAGTGACTTCGCGGGCTACCGTTGCATTGTGGGGAATGTAGTGTTTATGCGTGCAAAACACCATCGGGCGGCTGTGGCCTGCGGGCCGGTTCTAATAGTAATTAAATCATCCAGGGGGCCATAGATAATCAATTCGCGGGTCGGATCTGGACAGTTTATCCCCGCTTTCATGTAGTGTACCGGGATACTGCTTTTCCCGATCTTTTTGCCGTTATTTTCGTCGCTCATGCTGCTTTCAGTCTGCTCCTCTTGAACGTATATACGGAAGTAAGGCGGGAGTTTGTCGACGTCACATCAAGACGACATCAGTGATTGGTCAAATTTACGGGAAAGTTGCGGTGATTGGCTGAAGTTGCAACACCGCCCTGATTACGTCATTTTCGCGCGAACCCTCGCGACGCGTCAAGTATAAACCAGTCAGCTGTCAGAAACAGCTTTGATGTGTGGCTATATTATATACTATATGACCTAACGGAAGGATTGTCTGCTACAGAGGAAAGGGGGGGGGCACATGAAACTTTCTTGTCCCGGGCCCCAGCAAGACTGTCAACGGGCCTGCCAATATGTATCAAAGGTTATGCTTTATGTTTTCAGGACACATACAACGTAATACAAAAAGGAAATAAGCATATTAATTCAATACAATGGAAATTCATTTAAAAATTTTTATAAAAAGCAAAATTAAGTTTCATAACCAGTTAACATAGCTACTATCTTTACAGTAACTCTAGATTATATGGCCAAACGTATGTGGACACTAATTTCAAGATGATGGTCTGTAAAAGGAAAGGGCCTCCCCCAGTTACTACAAAACTGGAAGAGTATAATTGTCTAAAATGTATTTTTTACACTGTAACATTAAAATTATTATTCACTGGCTTTTAGCAATTTTCTGTCGTTCACCAAACCTCTATTTGTCAATCAGACGGCCAAATAATGTGTTTTATTATTTCAAATAACATCTTTCCTCTGCTGCAGAGTGCAGAAGTGGTGTATTTTATATTACTCAAACTGACATTTAGAAGATAATGTTGGTGATTTTAAACTACCAACACAGTTCTTGTGCAGGTTTTTCTTCCAGAGACAGTTTGTCATTGTTATGTGCTAACTGATCAACCCCTCTGTGAGTTTGCCAGGTCAACATGGCTGCTATTGCTCATAAATGTTTCCATTTAGAAATAATTGTCTTACAGTTGACTGGAGCAGCTGTCAGCTGTAATTGAGATTTGAAAAACTGACAACTGTTGTTGAAATGGTGTGGATGAAATATCTAAGCATAACAATTAGGAACAGTGTCAACAGATTTTGGCCATATAGAGTACATCAATAACACTATCATATATTACATGCTGATATGAAAACTGAAATATGTTTGGCAATCAAGCGGAAACATTCTGATAAAGAAATGCATCTCATGCAACCAAATGTGTCTCTGCTTCTGCTAACCAGTAGCAGAAGTCTCCGGTCTCGCTGGTCCCCCTTGGAGGCTTTAGTTGACATTCAGTGTCTTCATGGCTCCAGTCACAGGGTCAGTATCCCACTTGGAGGAATCCCACCCCAGAAACCAGCCTGTGAAGGTCGGGGGCTCGTGACCCTGCTTCACAATCACCACAGGAGTTCCTTTGTCCCGTCCTGATGGGTCTGTGTCAATATACGTCTTCGCTGTAGAGGAATAAATTATCACTCAGTGAGATGTTATTCACTGTATTTTCACCTCTGGAATTCTGTACTTAACAGTCTGTGTTCAATATACATTCAATATACAATATACATTTGAGGCAAACAATGGACTTTCATCTCTAGGTTTTTATCTGTGATCTTTACACTTCTTAATTCAGAAAAACTTGTGTATGTATTTTTTTTGACACATAAATATGAACTTCCCTGCATCACACACATACCAAGTGATAAAATGGCACACTTGAATGTGAAACAATGTAGGACTTATAAAAACGCTTATAAAAAATGTATGTAAACTTGTGTAACTATGTATTTCACACTCACATAGAAATTACAGAATACTGAAATATATGAACATTTACAATGTATTTTAAAAATACACTAACAATAGAAAAAAATTATAACTGAGCTGCAACAGTATATTTGTTAAGTTGCATTGTTTCCAACAAAGTTGTGTTTAAGAGTCTTGTTCGGGAGGGACGTGTCAAATATCTTTCATTTATCTTTAGGAAACTCAAGCTGAGTGTTTTTCTTCCTGATTTGCCATAGAAAACTGAGCTCTGGGATCATATTGTAAATATAGAACTCATTGTGAACACATTTACATTTATGGAAATGTCTCTAGACAAAATGTTTCTTCTTTCCAGAATGGGTGTAAAAAAGGATTTTTCTGTACCTCCCTGCAGATGGAATGTACCTCACCAAAGGTCAGGCATGCTAGCATATTCCAGTGCAGGATGGATGTAACTAATATTTATTTTTTTGTTAGACCATCTCAGCTTCTATCAGATGAGATGGTTGGTTTTTATGGCATTATCATTATAGTAATTCCTCTGCAGATCTGACTGTATCAGGACTACTAATACTGAGGTGTCAGGGGTGAGAGTGGAGGTTCTCATAAACATCACAATAGTGTTACACCTAGCTGGATTATGAGATGTCTTATGAGATGTTATCTTGTCAGCATGGCATTCACTGACAAGATTTAAATCACCCACATATTTCCAGTGATTTCCAATCTGAAAGCCTATAGAAGCATGATTGATAACAGTCAAAAAGATGAGTGGCTCAGCGAATGCATCTGTGGTTACACCCCTGTAAGGTCATTGAATTCAGAATAACAATCTCAGTGATGTACTCTCTGCCTGTGACCAGCACACTGGTACGTCTGAGATCTAGATGTATGGACCTAGGTGTATGGACATCAGAGGCCTTGTATAAAACATAACTCTTAATAAATTACAAGTGGTAAATCTTCTCAGTTTGCAATTGAAATAGGAAATTATCAAAAATGGAATCTATGTGATTTGTGATCGAGTTTTCTGAGTTCACATGTCCTTGGATACCCTCTGAGATTTTTTAAAGAATTTTTTATACCGAGTTTCTCTATATTGGGCATTTTGATGTGGGCTAATGAGTTGTTTAGTATGCTAATACAGTACTTTGGACGACTTAGTTGTACTATGCACTTCTGTCATCTATGTCATTATGTACAATGACGTCCTTTTGTCTATAATTTGTTGTCTATTATTTTTTCATTTTCATATATTTTATTTTCGCTTCATTCTCCTAATGACTACTTCATTTATTTTAATTCTGCTGCCATCTAGTGGTAATAATAGCACTGCTAGATGTAAAATACCTAAATAAGATGGCGCCGATCAAGTTGAAGTCGTTTTATTCGAAAAACGTAATTTCTAATAAGCATGATAAAAAAAAACTATATAAGGTTTTGACTTTAAATTAGTTTGTTTGTTGTTTTCAATGTTATAGTTTCGTGTGACGTAATTATATAACCGTAACCGGTTTATTATATGCGATGTATACCCCCCCCCCCCCGCGTAGAGGATACGCTTTACCATAAGTTAATATATGCGCATCGAAAAGTAGACCAACCCCGCCCTTTTTAAGTTACGCATCCCAGTGGTTCCTTAAGTGCTTAGTGCTAACGAGTTTGATAATTACATTTCAAACGCATTGCTGATGAGTGTAAATGTTTTAACTGGTGTCAGAGATTTACCTTTATTCATTTTACATCATTATTGCACAATCACATGAAATATTTCTCGAGTTTGAGAAATACATTTTACTTTAATTGCACATGTACGCAAAATAAGATGTGAAGTATTCTCTGTGTCCATTAGAGCTTCACACGGGCTTCTACTGCTACACACACACATCCTATTCCTGTTCACGAATAAAACTACAGCCATCATTGGCGATGTGCTTTCAAGGAATCAACTGACCCATGTGTTTTTCTCACATTGTACTCACGTAATGACTGCTTACATCTACTTAGGTGTTTGAGTAGATGCTGAGGGCAGTTTATGTGTTGGGTGAGGGACAGTGAGGGATTATTTGACAAAAGCAGCTAAAACAAATAGAAGACTTGATGTTTTAACATTGATAAAACGAAAAAAAAATCTATTGAACGATGTTAAAGGTCAAATGAAATGTAAATTGCTGTGGGGTAGGGGCAAGGCATGGCTTTTTTACCAGGAAGGACAGTCTGGCGTTACAGAGGTGTGGCTTGGATTTAAAATTAGCTTGGATGGGGTGGAGCTGACACCCAGAAGGGTCTTGGGCCTTCTGAAGGTATCATGGGCTTCACTGACACAGAAGAAGTGAGGTGCCTACCCAACAACCACTGAGAAGAACTTGTGATTTCATGGTTGCTGCTATGCTATGAAGAGAGTGGATTGGGCCCTATATGAAGCTTTAATGGATTGGCATAGGATAAATATGTCATCCCTGTCTATAATTATATTTACTGTACCTCTGACTGTAATTTATCTCATTTTATCAGCATTTCACTATACATCATACTCTTGTACAGTGTACAATCGTAATTTTATTATGTTTTTGATCCACTATTCTGTATAATTGCAGATGATTTATTTAATGTTTAATGTATTTTATTACATGTAATTATATTAAATTTATCAGACTTAATTTGTTAATGCTCACAATAAAGTTTCTTACCAGATTTTACTGACTCGGTTCTTTCCACTTCATTGGCATCCTTTCCAATCCAAATAAATACCTGTGAGTTCAAAACAACTGTTGATGCAATGCACTTCAATATATGACATCAGACATATAAACACATAAGCATGCATTGCGTATAAGAATTTGTCTCCTCTACCTGATCCCAGACATCCAGCAGCATGACATCGTCCTCTGCCAGGTCATCCTGGGTAAACTCACCCGGCACCTCCTCAATCTGAGTGGAAACCATAAAATGGATGTTTGGATCCTAGAAACTGGCTATTCTATAATACTATTAGAGTATGTATGAGTTGACGCTGAGGGATGCTACGCTCTGGCGCCGTCTAGTGGTGACTTTGTGAATACTCACAATGAATCTGCCTGTTTTGTTGGAGCAGGCGAACAGGTGAGGTGGACGTGTGAGGCTTTTGCTCTCTAGCCGCTCTGATGTCTGATACTCAGTCTTTCCACCCAGAGCATCCCAGAAGGCCTCTTTAAATGGATAAATCACAATCACATATTTCAAACCAAGCTTTAGGACTGGAGAGTCCCTGTACTGGTAGAATGGTAGAACGAATCCTTCTAGAACCTTCTCTCGAAGCGAACATGCGACAGAAGCTGTTTCTTACCCGGCTCCTGTCCCTCCTTGACGTCCTGGGTCTTACACTGCAGTTGTTCACTCATGTATCTGACCCCACGTATCTCTTCCTCACTGGCACCTTTCCCCTCCCACATGTACCCTTGACCCTCGGGCACCTTCAGCAGGTAGGCATCGTTGGAGTTCAGACTGGATGCTTTGGCATCGACCTGTCAGAAACGTGCAAAATTGGACCATTGAGGCGGAGCTCTGGGGTTTGCATGCCTCTGCTGAGTGTTAGAGCTCACCTCAGAGATGCGTGTGATGGTATCCAGGTTCCTGCGCACTTGAAAAAGACGGACCGGTGATGGAGGTGACTGCCCTCCGTGTCTGGACGTGCCATGCTTGTAGACGACCAGAGGGTTGGCCTTGAACAGACTCAGCAGGTGTACTGGCTCCTTCCCCTGGGTTACACGCACCTACATATTGATCGTGGTGACTGTGATCATTACTTGAAATTATAGACAAAGTTCACCTCATAAAGTGCTGTCACCAAGGTCAAAGTTTATACTGGCAGGAAGAACATGTACACATATGCAATTTGTTCTGGAGAAGGCGTCTGCCAAATGCTGAAAATGTAAATATCGATTTGTTGATGTGATTCCAAGTATGACCACCAGATGGAGTGCGATTCCAGTGGAATGTTTTAGTGTGAAGAATGCTTTACAACGTTTCCCCACATCCATTTTTTACCCGAAGTTCACTGTTAACAATCCCAGTCCAGTAAGACAAATATCACTGGTGATAACATCAGTAGACTTTTAAACTGACATTTTAGATAAACTAAAAAGGTTTTTTAATGTCAGTTGTGTGGTTATTTAATGATTAATGTACAGTAACAGTAGTGAATGAATCAGAGCCGCCTTTACTGTTCACTCTTAAATGCTATCATAGCAGGTACCTGGACAGCGTTTCCGCCCAGCGACCGGTCCAGTTCTACGGTAAGGAAGGCAGACGCTGTCAGTTCATCTATCGTGCTGCTGGAGCCCTGCCTGGGGACAAGACATCAAGCACTCCAGTTACCACTTACAGGACAAAGCGCCGATCACTGATCAATCATACGCTCAGTAAAACTGCATAAAGCCCTTCGTCTGAATCTAGTGTGAATCAAGTATGAATCAAGAGTCTTACCATGTGTAGATAATTTGTCCTCTTTTGTATGTGTATAAAATTATATAGCAGTCCCCACCATAGAACTGTCCGTAGGTCTTTGGGTCTATTAGAACTTTGCTCTCTCCTTTATTCCCGGTCTCAACCCTCCAAATCTGAAAGACTCAAGAGTAAAATACTCTGAAACACAGTGTGCTGATGTTTTGAACTTGCTACTTTTGGTCATTTCATTAGACATAAAGATACCTAAATGCCAAAATATACAATAAAGGAAGTTCGAGGAGTTGAGTCACTAATCAGTGACTACACACCAGGAGCTCAGCAGAACCCCTACAGAGCCCATGGCTGTCAGAACTGCATCCCTCCATTGACACGTAATAAAGGTGTACTACAGCCTTGCTTCAGTGAAACATGCATTCACAGTTATGATCTTTGGTAAAACCATTGCTTTTGTGATTTCAAATCACATTTACAAATCTGTGGGTTATAAAATGACAGAGATTACAGATCTCAATCTGAAACATCCTGTTTCTGTGGAAACTGTGTACTTCACTACAATTTTGAATCTCTCTAGGGTTAATCTCTCTCTCTCTCTCTCTCTCTCTCCCTCTCTCCCTATATTTATTTATTTGTTTATTTACTTCCAGAGAAACAGGATGCCTTTATGTATTTCCACAGAAACAGGATGCTTCATCATAACTTCGATAGCTGTACAAGCTCATTCTTTGGCCTGTCGAAAATGTACAATTGTTTGGAAACTCTGTGTACTTTCCTACAATTTTGAATATCTCTAGATCTCTCTATAGTACATTGCAGTTACTTACCTAGAATCGTCTAAATATGTATTTAGCAATACCAGTCATATCATCCTCATCTGTTAACTTTTCTCTGTTTGTATAGCTTCACACATATGCAAACATAAACATACAGACAATAGAGAAGCCTTCCGGTATTACGTTGACCATGTCCGCTGGGTGACTCACCTGTGTTTCTCCACTGCCATCATCCACCATGCTGTACTGGGCTGCCATCTGCTGACATTCGTGAAGCTTGGAAGCATCAAACTCCACCTGCTGGATCCTCGCAATCCGCTCGGTGACAAAGACCCTGCCCAGGCCCTGAGTCTGGTCCTGGTCCTTCCAGTCTCTAAAGAACTGCTTAAAGACAGGAGTCTCCCCTCCCTCGGGAAGGACCTGAATCTGTTTGCGAGGTCAGAGGACTGTTGTTTCAGTGGTATTACAAAGAGGCATTAAACACGTAGCTGACTGCATGGTGATTCATGGCATACAGGTGTCACTGATGCTTGTTTAGTTTTTTAAACATAACAGTACATAAATTGTTAAAATAATGTGACATAATGCGTCATAAGAGTCTGAACCTGGGTGTTTGCAGGATAGCCCATCTGTTGGATAAAACCCTCAGCTGTCTTCATAGCTTCTTTTCTCTCACTGGGGTTTGCGTTGCGTCCTGGGTCATACAGAGCAGATGAAAATAATGAGGACGAGCCCCAAGAACACGTCCTACACCAAAAAGCACACAACTCCATTTATCCACAAACCTCTAAAAACGAGTGGAAAAACAGAGCCCTACTGTTCCTTAAGAGGTTTGTTAACAATCTCTTGGATTCATTGATCTGGTCAGATGCTACTATCTTTCAGGCTCTTATGAAGTAAATGTTGGATTGTATTCAACAGTATCTGAAATGTCTTAGGACGTCTTGCCAAAGGAAATATTGGGTGTAACCGCGTCTACAAATAATCTTAATGCTCACTGACAGCCTTATGCCAAGAAATAATGTCATAAAGAATACTTTATGTGTGTAGCTGTGTGTACCTTTCCACACAAAGATCATCTTGCTCTTGCTGTGATCCAAAATGAAGCACTCGTCAGATAGCAGGTGCGTCTGGGAGAATGGATTCTCCTCTGACACAACAGACACTTGCATTTGACCCGTGGCATCAGACACCTATTGAAAGAAGTTGTTCTTTTCTTTGCTTGCATTTGTTGTTGCTGTTGTTGTTTGTTTTTGTGAATCTTTGTTGTGGTTGCACCAGTGAGTGTATAAAATGTGCATCTACTCACTAGCAGGGCGTGATCTTGTTGAGTGTATCGGTTTTCTCACCATGTACAGTTTGGCCATTTTCCTGTTAGCTACATCAGCTACAGAATCATCATTATCATCACCATCGGGTAGATCTGGTTTATCACCAAGAACCTGCAAAAAGCAAGGGATGCTTAAAATAAACTGACACGCAGGAACAAGCAAAACGACTGATGCAGAAAGAACAGATGTTTAGTGGTTCCAATGACTAACTTCCAGTGCCTCAAAATAAACCGCATTCACCACATGCAAAAATGCAAAAGAGTGCACAGTAATAGCCTTATTTCTTCGAAGAGTCTCTTTCCTCCTTCTTTGTGATGACCAACATGCAGGGTGATAGCAGCACCACCTCCTCCTGAGGGAGCAGAACCACCTCCTCCTGAGGGAGCAGAACCACCTCCTCCTGAGCTCCATGACGTTGGTGGTTGGTGGTATTACCTTGGTCAGCGCTCCAGGTTCACTTCCTTCTTCCACAACCACCAGCCGAGCCCTGCCATTACGCTCGTTGTCACGGATACCAACAGCCATCTGGGCTGCCTTCAGACGCTCAAACTTGTTGCACATGGAGCCACACCACTGGTAGATAACCTGGAGATAGTCAGAGAGAGAGGGGGGGGGGGGGGGAGAGAGAGAGAGAGAGAGAGAGAGATGGGGGAAGAGATAGTATGTGTCAGTAAGAGCGAGTACTCAAAGCCCTGTTGTTCTTCAGTACTGTTGTTTCACAGTGTTTTGTTAGTACATACTTAAAGATCAAAGTTCTGCCCCAGCCTTTTGTAAAGTACTTTATTATTCTCTTTATTATTCTTAAATCATCTCTCAAGATTATTAAAATCTAAAATATTAACACTTGCACTTTGTATTTTAGTCAGTTCATCTTAATGTTTCATAATGATTCATGCATTCAGGTTATCTTTGATGCAGATATCATATCTGTCCCGATTCACTCTGCACCCAAAAGGACGTCCAAATCACCTGATTATTACTAATCCAATGCACCTGTTTCCTGTTTATTCACCCCTCTGTATAAGGCTGCCGGTCCTCTCCCCCAGTGCTGTATGGCTTTGTCATGCTGTTTGTGTTTGTTTCCATCTTTCGCTCATTTCGGTGCAACAGAGAATAAAAAAGGCATCCGCCCAGCCCAGCCCCGCCCTACCGCCATTACAATCTCACACTTATCTCAAGAAACTCCAGTGTGAACTTTGCTGTACAGCTTCCAACATAGAAACTAGGTTGTTGAAGTGAAAAAAAAATTGTTTTATCAACTGTCTTATGCATTGAGATGGGAAGAAGGAACCCCATGACCTCAGTGATGTCATACAATCGTTTGAGTGTGATTAATTATATTGACAGTGCATGTAACTTCAGACTAAACCAAATATCATTCCCTCTCAGTGTACATATGTACACAGCGTACACATAGAACATATTATGAACAAATTCTGTCCAGGAGATCCTGTTTGATTTTTGTATTACTAGTATCTGAACGGATGCGATTGTACATTTGCATTTCATAAAACAGAACATTCAATGATGAAAAACATAATGTCTCCTTTTAACATGTAAGTTTCTAAAAGCAGAATGCCTTCTGTGGCCCTTACCGCACCCAGGTCCACTATAAAGCAGTCACCCTTGTTGAAGCTGCTCCAGTCCAGGGGCACCTCCGTGGCCCTCACCACCCGCCGGCCCTTGATATGGAACAGTCGCTGGGCGCTGAGCTCATTGGTGACCACGTGATGGAACCCAGACGCCACACCACCTGCCTAGAGGGCGAAGAACAGACCTCATTTCTGCTTCCTTCCCACTGGGTTTTTCTCGTCTACAAGGGTCTCCACTGAATGAGGAGCATGTCTCTAGATCAGAACCTGCCGTGGACACTGAGCCCTCTAACAGGGAAGGGTTCTCATCTGTTGCTCTGGGATCAGTGTCACTCCCAAACAGCCAGAAATGAGAAACCGGAATGCTTTGGCTGTAAAAACTGTGCTATCCAGAGGAATGGTCTTTACTTTGTATCTGATGCCTCCTTTGAAGTAGCTGGTGAAAGCGGTGGATTCGCATGCCTGGAGCTCGCGGTACTGTACTGGTTTACCCCCCAGGTAGTCGTCCAGCTGTACTGTAAAGATGACTGCAGCAGTACTCTCATCTTGGGAGCACTCCTTACCTGCACAGAGAGACCGCAAGACGCCAGACAGGCATACATCACACCGTCATATGGACATAATAGCAGTAATTCGTTCAATTAAAACTTTCATTAATAGGGACATTCATGGTGATTTCCAAAAATCATATCTAAAATAATCCGGCGCAGTGGCCTCACTTGTACTTGTCTGAGGTACGGACGTAAGAATAGTACGAGTGTTTTCACGTCGCAGCAGGAATATTCACACCCACTGTGTAAACTGTCACACGTGCATGTGTTTCACACTTTGCAGTCATTTGCTGATGATGCGCTCCAAAGCACACAAAAGCACAACGATGTGTTTGTGGTTGCCATGCTTCATAATAAAACTCCTCGGTTGTGTTCCTCTCCAATACATGGATCAGCCCTCTCGGGTTAATGCATCCTTAGCATGAGTGCTTGATGGGCAGAAAACCCATTAAGAATCTATTTACATGCCCAGTCATCAATGAGTCTTAATGGATGCATTCTGGACAGCGTAAATGGAAAAGACACCGCCAAGGACAACAGAACTCAACTGCTATTGACTCCCTATTTGAGGTAGTATGGTTAAGAGGTTGCCATCAAACTGTGTCATAACAAGCACTCCAAATAGATCTTCTGATCACTTTTGCTGGAGATGACAGTATGGCGGACTGGAGTTGATGTCCATGACATTCTGTGCACGTTATTTAACTGACATGACCTACACACAAACATCATATATCCTTCCCATTTTATGCATGCTGGGCATACAATTACCTGATGGTAATATGACCTTTAACAGAGATCATGTTCTATAGCATTGATTAATTGAGTTAAACAAACAACTAGAGTCGCACAACTGATTTGGACACAGCAAGTACTACCACTGAAAATTCCATGAAAGAGATAATAAAGATTATCATTGTGGTTACCTGTGGTTCAATATCCTGTTTAAATATGACCACCATAAAGCATTTGCTGATTATTTCCATGTTCTGCATGTAATTTCTGCACATTTTTGCATGTTCTGCATGTTTTTCCCAACATTAGTATCAGCTGATGAGCTTTCAACTATAACCTTACAGCCTGTTTTCATGTGATATTATAAGTCCTTTAGATTTTCTTTTAAGTATTATTTTTCTGCATATTCTACACTGGAACATCTTCAGGCAAGATTCCACAGTTTTGCCATTAAAAGTTTCAAATCACTACAAATGTATTTAATAGATGTAAGCTGCTACACTTAACAGCAAAAAAGAATAAACCCATAAAGAAATATATGACACTTATTTTTTTACTGGTTTGCATAGATGAAATTGCCCTCTATAAAAATCTTTACAGCTTAAGCCAGTGTGTTTTACTGTGGCCACCTAACATTCTGAGGTTAGGTGCAGTAGTCAGTTTATTTATACAGTTTTGTCAAACTTAGCTTTGCATTCTGGATGTTCTTTAGCTCACCCAGCCAATAGTGGAGGTCATAGTAGTAGACGTCCTTCTGCACCACAGTACGGAGGACCAGGTAAGCATCCCCCACATAGAAGCTTCCATGAAGGCTTTCTGGCACTGGTGCTAGTTCCATGTTTTCAATCCTCCAGATGTGGAGACCAGAGGTCTTACCCGCTTGCTCGAACTCTTTGTGGCAGACGACCATGGCTGAGTGGAGTGTGTGAGCTTGGTGTGTTAGGTGGAGAGTGGGGCTTGGTGGACCAGACACTGCTGCTCTGTTGCCTGACAGAAGTGAATCAATAGAAGCAGTGTGGAACACTCCTTCAGACAGCACTGAGAGCAAGTGGGTGTGTTTAGCCAAATAAAGTCAAGTGGGGGGGGGGGGGGGGGGGGTTGGGGCTTATTACTGTACATCAAAGCTCACATTTTCCAGGACGTGGGGGAAATGTAAGCTGAAGCAAGTAAAAAGCCCTCATTATTATAAACTAATGTGGTATAATACACTACAAAATACATGTTTACAGCCCTTAAGCTACAGATTAGAATGCTCTGAGCGATCTGCTGGTGTGGTTTAATTCTCCTCAGCACACAGCCCTACCACTTTCTGTAATCCATTATAAACCTGCCTTTGCAGTACAACAACTTTTAGAGGTTTAGCTTAACAAGCAATGACTTGTAATACATCTCAAATATAGCAGTTTAGTGTTTACTGTGAACACGAGCACTGAATTGCCACTGATCCTCAGGGTTGCCATGTATGTGAATGTGGAAATCATTATCTCAGTCTCCACAGTAAAATTTCTGCAAGCACAATGCAAAAACAGATCTTTTTTCAGTTTGGGATTGAATAATCTCTGCCAGTTCTGTGTGAAGAGCTTGTGTTTGTGAGTTTGTGTCTGTGTGAATAGCTTGTGATTGTGTTTGTGAATAGTTTGTGGGGGTTTTGTGCTTGTGTCTGTGATCTTGTGTGTGTGCGCAGCTTGTGTTTGTGTTCTTGTGTGTATGAAGAGCAGGTGATTGTGTGATTGTGTATGCGAACTTGTGTTGTTTGTGTGAAGAGCATGTGTTTGTGAGCCTGGTCTGTGAGCTTGTTACTGTGTGAAGATTGTGTGTTTGTGTGCTTGTGCCTGTGCGAAAAGCATGTGTTTGTGTGCTTGTGTTGTCTATGTGAAGCTTATGTCAGTGTGAAGTTTTTGAGCTTGTGTCTGTGAGCTTGTGTCAGTGTGAAGAGTATGTGTTTGTGTGCTTGATCTGAGCTGGTATTTGTGTGAAGAGTATGTGTCTGTGTGTTTGTGTCTGTGAAAAGTGTGTTTGTGTGCTTTATCTGTGAGCTTGTGTCTGTGTGAAGAGTATATGTTTGTGTGCTTGTGTCTGTGTGAAAAGTGTGTTTGTGTACTTTATCTGTGAGCTTGTGTATGTGTGGTGTGTTTGTGTGCTTGTGTCTGTGTGTAGAGTGTGTGTTTGTGAGCTTGTGTATGTGTGTAGAGTGTGTTTTTGTGTAGTGTCTGTGAGCTTGTGTCTGTGTGTAGAGTATGTGTTTATGAGCTTGTGTCTGTGAGAGTATATGTTTGTGTACTTGTGTTTGCAGAGCTTGTAAGATAATACAATATGTGATTATTTGAAATGTTGTTTTTGTCAAAGAAAACCAGTCTAAAACAACATTATCTATAAAAGCTAAATACTATATTTAAAAGATGAGCAGTGTAAATGTTTACAAAATTGAATTCATCACCTTAACATTATATACAAGTTCTGTGATATTCTCTCAGTTCTTGAGTTACTGCAACACTCTTTCTGGCCTTTAGCAGAGTGTAGAATACTGTTGTGTAAGTTAACCTAATGAACATTAAATTTATGAGGCAGTCACCTATGAAGATTTTCCATCTTTTCCGTCTTGAAAAAAACTCATTTATGTGGAGCACTTTCAATTAAATTTTCAATTAAAATTAACCTTTGACTGGTATTGAAACATTTATTTTGTCCAGCAGGTGGTGCTAATCATTAGCTCAGAGATAACGTCTCATTTTATTATGAACAGACCCAGAGCATATAATAGTAAGATGGGCTCTTGTAGCTTCAGTATAACTGTGCGTTCACACCGAAAGCGATAAAATCGCTCTCCGTCGCCGAGTCGCCAGCATCGCGTCGCGTGGGGGCGTGTCCAACATCACGCCTGCATGCAGCACGTGACAGATATGCAAATCACGTTTTTAAAGCAGGACGCAGTATTTATTTTAATCTATTGATTACAGGACACACGATTATAAAGGAGTGCGTGTATAAAACATAGTGTGTGTATAAAACACATATAGTATATAAACCTAAAATGTTTATGTATTTTTCTTACTTTTTACCCCAGACCCGAAGATCAAACAGGAATTTAAAAAATCATAACCAATAATCGGGTATACGCTAATTTATTGCAGATGTTTTTTAACAAATGAACAGTATTCCCTCCAAAAATAAACATCGTAAAGTGCGGGACATCCAGAGACAGCCACTATTAATCTCTCCTCCATTTTGCAATCGGAACAAATAATCAGTAGGAACCAAAGTCAGAGGTGCGGTTTCGGAGGAGGGTGCAAATATACTTTCTGATTGGTAGTCGCCGCCGCGCGTCACTGCTCATTTGCATAAAGTTGAGCCAAGCTCAACTTGTTCGCGTCGCTCGAATCGCTCACTTCGCGTCGCGCCGCGCCGCGCCGCGTCGCGTAGCTGGGTGTCGCTCACTCTCATTGAAAATGAATGACTTCCGGTCGCCGTGTCGCTCTCGTCGCTTTCGGTGTGAACGCACAGTCAATCGAAGAGGCATACTCTCTTCTTACCTGCAGGGTGGAATCAAGCTAGAGATAATTAAACTGTCCCATGTATGACATTCAATGTTCTGATTAAAGTCTACACATTTTGCCATTTCCTAGTATGACTAGAAAATAAATTACAGTGCACTTCAGTTAAACACCAGGCATCCCTACTTTTAAATGTAAATGACATAAATACATCAAATATTGTCATTTTCTTTTAAGACAAATCAACCAATGAGTTTTTTCCTTAAGTCCAAAGCACACAAAGCCAACATTTTTCAACACTAACATTTTTGTTGTTGGCTGTTAGCTTTCTAGACCATCCCATATATATGCTTTTATCTGTAGGGATTATGTAAACATTATACTGTCTTTTGAGATTTTTCAGCATTATTGTCAGCATATAATTTGCTTAACAGAGTTCTTTGTGGTATTTTTCCACCCTTGTCCATCTCAGGCACTTTTTGCAACATGTGACAACTTGCACTGAAGTCTTGAGATTTTAATTGTGTCTATTTATGCAGGCACTCCACAACTCTATCTCTTTACACCCAACCTTTCCCTCATGGATCTATGAAACATTTTTTATCGATTCGTCCATACATCTATGAATGAAGTTACATGCAAAAGTCATGACAGGATTTACATCTTTATTCATGCAAAGAAAATATAGGTTTCAGATCACATAGCAAAACTGTGCAAGTGTTTGTTTGCTTACACAAGTCTACTTTCATGATCATGAAATATTTTTATTAGAATTCTGAAAACTAAGCATCAAACATACAGCAATGGTTACAATTTTGTAAAAACTCATGTATTTACATACTGTGAAACAGTTGTTAAATATAATGACGCACTACCCCATATATTAGCTTATTACTTAGCTAGTGTAAAATAACACATTCATAGCACACCCATTCAAACACCTTTAAAAGGCAAAAACATTTTTTAACCAAACTTGAAATGAGTATTCAGTAGGTCTAAACTGATTTAGTGATTAATCTAGGATAATCTTTACACCAGTCTGAAAAACCAAAGGTAATAAATATGAACATTTAGGTTACCAAACCTTAAGCCATGTGAAATAACATACACGCAATATAACAGTGTCAGCTCAAGTCAGTATTAGTGTATGAAGTAGTTAGTGTTTCTCTCCCCACCAAGGAGTAGAGTCCTTCAAGTAAAACTCCTTCTATGAAGCTTTCTTTTAAAGTTAAGTGTTAAAAATATCACACCATCTCCATATCATGTAGAAACAATGTTACAAATGCCTTATTAAATTGCTATTATCAAACTACGTAGTTCAACATATCAGGGCAATACATCTAGTTAACTCTGGGAAGGACACAGTTGGTGTGTATAAATAAAGAAAAGTTACTTTGGAATAATTCACTTAAAAGAAACCAACCCTTATTTCTGTCGGATAAAGTTAGTCAGTCCCAAATGATCTTGCTCTTGTACCATTATTATTATTATTATTATTATTATTATTATTATATCAATGATAATAATAATAAAAATAACAATAACAGTAATAACCATTAATAACAAAAGTCTCTTCTGAGGTCATCTTTAACATATTTGTGACAATTCACAAACTAAGAGAAATAACATTTGGTAATGAATTGTACATAGGAACTGAAAACTTGTCTAAGTGCACACACCCTCACCCTCTAGAGGATGTTATCCTGTAATGCAGGCATTGAGACTGCTCCTGCTCCTTGTGCTGAGGGACTAATAATGACATGAGGTAAACAATTATTCTAATTAATAATGTCATATATATTACATAAAAACTATGCTGCAAGAGACATTTTTAAAGAAAAGATCCCAAACACGTATGTATGACCTATAGCTTGTCTACCCTGCCATGCGCAGACGTTACAGAAATATAACGTGACCTACATTCAAGCATTTTTACAGGGAACCTCAAACAGACAACATCTGACATTAAGCAAAGGTTTTAGTGTTGTACCACCTGCAACCAGTGTTTTTGTCCAAAGGGACTTAACTGAGCCTATAAAGCTGCGAGTGGTTCAGTCTGGAGTGGCTTAGCTGTACTACTACAGTCTGGAGTGGCTTAGCTGTACTACTACAGTCTGGAGTAGGTTAGCTGTCCTACTACAAGAAGCAGTAATACTTTGAAAGGTTGGGACGTTTTGAAGAGCTCAAAATAAAGTGCTTCTTTTATGATTTGAAAACACCCTGATTGTTTAGCAAAGGAACGTGGTGGGCTCTTGAGTCTGGCCAATAACTAGGCCAGGCTACAGTAACAAACACCCAGACGCAGCACTCACTTGGGCTCTAGTCTGAGCCAGGACTTCTCAGGTTGTACTCATGCAGCAAGGTCGTGTTGCCACCGCAGTCCACATACTGGTACATCTCCTGAGACACCTGCTCGGCGTGGCCAAAATACACTGTGGTGACCGTCACCCTGCAAAGCCAGAGTTAACACAGCTCAATCGTTTGAAATTGTTCATCCACGGTTGGACTACATGCGCTGTGATGTAGTTTTAGGGGGGAAAAATGCAGTCCTTGGCGGTAGAATACTTACTGCATCATGACCACAATATTGTGCACTTTGATTGTTATCAGGGTGCAGTAGTCACTGGGAAAAAAATACCAGGTTGTGATTAATTAATTTGTGTCCCAGACTATTTTGTGTTTTGATATTTGGAAAAAGACCCATACTTACTACATATAACTCATTTCATCTGCAATCGTTGTGGGCACCATGTAATCAATCTGGAACAGAATCAGAAGTCATTTGTGGATGAAAAAAAAATACTGAAGAAATAGCAGAGAAACAAATAATGCACTGTAGTCTTAGTCAGTAAACCTACCTGCTTCATGTCAAGGGGGCCAATGGTAGTAATATTGCTGACACGAGTTTTTCCAATCACGGTCTTGGAGAATTGCACCTGTGCTGTGATGTTGGCAACATCCACTGAGTAGTAGTTATTGTTAGTAATATTCAGTGTGTTCTACAAAAGAAACATTAACACACTAAGCAACAAAGTAAAACACTAACAGAGAAGAGATTCAGACTGAAATGCTGAACGGTGCTTACAGTAATATTAAGATACACAATGTGCTTGGCCTGGTCATAGGTGACATAGACAGACTTCACCCCCACGTAGGTTACGTCAATAGAGCGGGGGAAGAGGAAGAACACTGCCAAGCCAGACAGCAGGAGGCACACCATGACCGAGGCAGTCACATATAACTTCCTGTGAAAAGCACACACATCAACAAGACTAAAGGCACGTCTCTAACCTGACAGAGTTCACACCGAAACAGTAAATATAAAAGTGTCTTGGTAATACTGAACAGCAAATAAGATCTTACGTTCTTCTTGGCCTCAGCCTTTGATCACTGTATGGAATCAGTGCCACCAGCTGATTTTCTTGGCCTTCATAAAAATGCAGTTTTGTAAAACCTCTCATGCATTAGCATAAACATTTATCATAAACATCTATCATTGTTATTTGACTGCATTGATTTGTATCATTGTCCTACTTTTGTATATGCAATAACCAGAAAACATTAGGGCGAAGAAACACTAGCTACATGGATCTGTACACCTTGGAACAATAACTGTGCTGTACACCATAGCAGATAAACATATTTATTTTTAAACTTCAACAGGCTTACCTCTTGGGATGCGCCCAGTACCCTGACATGTTGGGCAGGTGACACTGTCTCTACCAGTGAACTCCACATAAGGAAACTGGGACACATCACCACCACCATTCTTAATGTCCTCACTCTGCATGGCATTGTATTCTGGTGAAGAGGTCAGGCTAGCGTGGCACTCATCGTGGCATGCCTGTTTAGGCAAGTGGGACAGTGCCTTCCCCATAATCACACCTGCAAGGAGGAGAACACCTGTCAGAATACTTACACACTCGCCCAAGCCTAATCCAAACTGCATATGAAAAACAAGCCAAGGTCCAGAAAATAATATCTTAGTAATTTTCCATCCAGATGATGACCGCCGAGCATATTTACAAGATGGTCAGAAGAGGAGTTACGGAACCACATTAAATTCCACAGGTTATGTCACCTCAGGCATGTGATTAGGCAAGCACATTACAGCATTATGACAGGCCTAGTGGAGGGAGTCAGAAGATGTGGAAGACCAAGAATAACTTGGATGGACAACATCACAACATGGACTGGCTTTATCAGGAGCTAGTCTACTACAAGCAACACAAGACAAAGGTCATTGGAGAATTGACTCCTCCTTGCAGTCAACCATTTTACTAGTTATAGAAAAAAACAAACACTGGATCCAATTCCCTTGTTATCCATATCTACTTATATCCTTAATTTGTATTGAATAATGTCATGTCATAAAATATTTAGTTTAAATATTCAACAGGCTTACCCCTTGGGATCTGTTATGACATTTGTTTGTTTGGGTTTTCTGTAACTAATAAGATAAAATAATCAGCTCCAAAGAAAGAGGATAAGACTCATAACTACCTGCCACTCACTAGTAGGTGATTAATATTTTGAAGTTTTATGCATTAATGTTACAGAGCTGAGTCCCCTCATAGCCTATTAGATACCTCATATGGCAATTCGGATATAGCTGTATCAAATATGTCACTGTCTATATTTTTAACACAACTAAAATGATGAGGTGGTTATCACTTTGCAAGTATTCAGGCCACGAACCATGAATGGTTAACATTAATTAGCTGCGTTTGATTAAAGATCTGGACGTCCACACAGAGCCCAGTTCTGGTTTTGACCCACTAGCACACAACACACCGGACAAGACCATGAACCCTAACAGAATAAACACACGTTACGCAGGCTATTTTCATATGAACTCGTGTTGGTTACAGCTTACTTTGTGATCTAGCTGTCTAGCTTACAGACCTCGGTGTAGCTAGCTACACTACTAAATGCTCAAACCTAAAGCAAGAGCTGAACAGTTAGTGTTTACTGAATGTGTAACGTTGAACCTACAGGTGTTACGGCACCAAGCGGCCCGTTACACAGTACCGTTACCTAGCGACCCAGCTAGCTGGCTAGGATACGATATGGCTAGTCCGTTTAGCTACGTGCTTACTAACTAGTTAACGTAACGTTACACAAAAGCTGACTACCTAACTATACTTTTGTGGTGTACTTTTGCTGAACGCAAATAATTACCGGGTTTTCCTTTTTGGCAGTTAGCTAGCTAGGTCTTCTCCGATCATGTAATTCCTGTTTGTATCCGAGAGACGGACATGCGCAGTAGCACAGGTAGAGTGTCGGCGACAACTACAGTGGGAGCTACGGCCACCTACAGCTAATCATAGCTGATAGTCTGATTCTCCAGTCTCAAAAGTCAAATGGTAACATTACTGTAATTGAGAGAGAGAGAGAGAGAGAGAGAGAGAGAGAGAGAGAGAGAGTGAGCTTCTGAATTAATAGGAGGAAAATGAATACAATGTCCATCAGTATTAAAATTCATTGACACTAGAAATGACATCCTTAATCCGGATGGTCCGAAGGTGCTTTAACAAACCGATTAGCAAGTCTTCTCTTGGTTTCTCCAATATAAAGCTGATTATATCTCTTGCAAGTAATGCAATAGACAACTCCTGCTGTGGTGCATGAGGATAAACGGGTGATGACAATGCATCATTTGTGCCAGTTATTTCAGTGGCAGTGTTAATACATTTACACATAGCACATCTAGATTGATTGCAGGCTACAGTACCACAGCTGAAAGCTGAATGGTCAGTTATATTGCTCTTGACAAGCATGTCTTTTATGTTTTTGTCTCATCTATAAGAGATTAGTGGAGTATCCTTAAAAATGGATGTAGTCTGGACGTCATCCTGAAGTGTTTAAGTATATTAGCCACTGTTTTATTTGTAGGATGAAAAGTTAGCACAAAGGAATTCTTGTTGTCTTAATAGTAGATTGTTAATAGGTCAATGCGTTCACTCTCTGAATAGGTCAAATATGAGCAAAATGCTTTTCTGGAGGAAGTCTTCATTGTCACTACAAATGTTCTTAAGTCTCAGATTTCTGTCATTTCTGTGCATGAGAAATGCAACGTGTGGCTTATGAGAGTGTGAACTGCTTCAGATGCGTGAGAAGTCAGAGCCCTGCGTTCAGGTGTTTCGTGTTGTTGCTGCGACCCAGAGATTAGCCTTCACTTCACCGTTTCGATTTATACTTCATAATAAAGGTCCTCGGGCTAACATCGTTTATTAATTAGAAACATATATTTTACTCGAGAGTAATTTATTTACTTACTTTACTCAGTGTATCGGCATAAGGAATTACTTGACCAAAATATTATCGACAAAAAAAACCCCAAAACAAATACGTCACTCAGAAAGGCGTTTATTTTGGAAAGCACAAAAGCAAGTGATGTCGGTTGTTGATAACCTTACAGTATATCCTTAGTTGTGTTATTATAAATCGAAATGGTCTCGTTGTCTTTACAATCACTTAAACAGATCATGCGAGTCATGGTGGACACGCCTGGATTTGACCGCGTTTTAAACAAGGTGAGAGTATTGATTATCCCTGTACAACCTTGACCTATGTGCGACCCTCGAAGGGCCAACTAGCTAGCTAGCCAGCCCAGCTATCTTAATTGCTTGTAGCGTTACCACCGATTGTGTCAAAATCAGTGACTGTAAATATGTACAGGTTTAACGTTATCACAAACCTCATGACAGGTTGAACTGGTGTCAGCTAGTCCGGGTAAGGTTGTTTGTGGGATGAAAGTTGAAGAGGAACACACTAACCGAGGAGGGACTCTTCACGGGGGCCTGACCGCCACCCTGGTCGATATGATTTCTACTACAGCGCTTATGTACACAGAGAGAGGAGCACCTGGTGTCAGCGTCGACATGAACATCACGTACGTGTTTTGTGTGAATTGGGAGTCAATGTGTAAGTAGGTTGGAATCAAGAATGTATCCATAAGGTTTTTTTTCAATCACATTGTGTATCTTTATATTACTGTAAGCACCATTCAGCATGTCAGCTCGAGTCTTCTTTTCAAATTACTGTCTGTTTCGTCTGTACAGGTATATGAATGCAGCTAAAATTGGAGAAGACATCTTGATCACTGCGCAGGTTTTAAAGCAAGGAAAAACTCTGGCATTTGCTACTGTGGATATAACAAATAAAGACACTGGGAAGCTAATTGCACAGGGTAGGCACACAAAGCACCTTGGCAGCTGATCAAGAGCCTCCGATCAGGTATTAAAAATATAGGAACCATGTAAATTACTACACATTTTGAAAGGACATAATAAAACAATGACAATTAACACTTGCACTGTATTATATCATTATTTAAAGACAAATCAAACATTCCTATTCATATGAAGAGATCAGGGCCTCTGTGTGTGGGGGTGATTTGGGAGGGGTGAATTTTTTTAATTCAAATTCTGCAATTAGTACTCATCAAGGGGTTTGTCAAAAAAGCAAACAAAGTTTAATGATGTATTTAAGTTTTTCCACAATAATTTTGTTAGGTACATGAACTTAAGCATTGATTTCCCACCGAAGATCCACCACCAAACACAAAATCAGATATCAGTAGCATGAATTAATGGTGCATGAACTGCTTGATTGGTAACATTGACTTTCAGAAAACCACCACCCCAAAAACTGCCTTCAGACTTTTCTTAAATTGTCCATATCCTCAGGTAAAACTGTAAGACATCTCCAACCTCTTAGGCATCAATCACCCAGAAATTAAAAAAAAAACAAACAAACACACGTGTATATATATAGATGAAGAAAGGGATGACCTCTTACAAGCAAGGAATGACACTTGATGTCCAGCAAAACTAAGGCAGTTGAAAAAGTATGAGAAGCAATTTCTACACCAACTAAATTGACAAGTAATGTTTGCCTAGCCTTTTCAATGACTACTCAGGCTGTGTAATCCTGTCACTGATTGTCATTATTCTTAAAACTGTCTTCTCCCCCAAAATAAGAGAAGATAACTTTTCACTTATGAGACCGATATCGGAACTGGTCCAAGACGAGGCCCATATTTTAGCAACAATGGTTTGTTTGTTTTTTTGTCTCCCGCCCCTCCCATATAGAGTTCCTTCTGTGACTGGTGGTGTTGACAGTGCTGCTCCATGAGGACAACCACTCAAAAACAATGTTCGTGCAGTTTCAAATAAAATCAGACAGCTTAAGGAAGGAAAGGGCAAATGGGTGAAACAAACCAAAGTAGGCTGGTACGAAAGACTAAAAAAATTGACTAAATTAATCTCAGAATGAAAATGAGTGGTTAACAAAAAGGAGAGTTCCAAGCACAAGTTCAATTCTATTTAACTGAGGCATGTGTATGGGGTCGACTTGCTTCAGAGGCCTACAGAGGAGTCTTCCATCTGTCTCCTAGTCTGGCATGTATGGACGGAGGTGGTCTTCAATATCTCCAACCCCCCAACAGGTCAGCTGATCCTGTGGCAGGTAGAGGCAGAGGCTGCACAATTTGAAAACTGTGGCCTTGTTTTTTGGAGTCTGTAGAAAGAACACAAGTAACATTCAACTTCCTAGCCTATAAACAATCATTCTGGATTTTAATTGCAGCTTTAAACAAACTGAACTAACCTGCAATTGCTGTCTGTCCAAGAAAAGAAACACAGACTGATTTGGGTTGTTCATAACCATGCCAGCCTTGTCTTTGCGGCCAGCAGCATGCAAAAACTGTTTCTCATAGTCTCCATGGTGAAATTCAAACTTGGCCTTTGAATACAAACAGTAGGGGGAAAGATCAAATTGATCATGTGTTATACTGACAAACACCATTTGAAGCTTCTAGCTTTTTTTAAAGGTAGAACAGTCACCTGAACAGGCCTGAATGGTTCATGGTCAGCTCCCTTCCATCTGGAGAAAAGAAGACAGACTATCTTCTCAATATCGTTGCGGGGCCATAGGATGAAATCCATCTCCTGGGTGCAACCTATTACATCCTTTATATATTTAGAAACAACAGTGAGATCCCAATCAAATAAAGACCACAAAAACGGTTTGTTCACATAAAATTACAATAATTTCATCACATGCCTTATGGAACTTGGGAATAATTCCAATAGAAAAGAAAAAGCAAAACCATGACAGATAAAGCCTTATTTATTGCTCACAAAAAAATCAACTGTCCATTCCCAGGTCCGAGTAGGCTGAATGTGTAAATGTCTAAAGTAACAGACTACTGTAAGTCAGTGGTAGAAACACTAAAACATTCTATTACAATGCATTCACACCTGTTTTATCAAGTAAGATTTTTTCAAGGCATCCACTGTCTAAAAGAACTCATTCAGAAGCTTTTTGTAAAGTACCTAACCCTCACTGCACCAGACATCCTCACTAATCTCAACGACTATTCAAAGAAAATTTGCACAATATGCAGCTCTATTACAATGTCAAAATGTTAACCCTGTAATCCCAACTCTTTGAAAAAATGTATCCCCCCCCCCCCACTACTTACCCTGCGCATTGAATGGTAGCGAGGGGCGTGCAACTGCACAACATCCTTTTGAAGAAGTTCCAAAGAACTTTCTAAGGAGTAGCTTGAATCCTTCACACCTTTGAGGATATTTTCTTCATAGTTGTTGGTCATGACAGGTACCACCTCAGCTACCTCAAAAAGGGCAGACTTCTTTTTCTGCTCATAAAACAGATTCCCAATTTTTTTTTATTATTACAGTTGTTTTGTTAAATTAAAACTAATCAAACAAAAATTAGGCTTGCCCAATGATATATAGGTATTTAATAGTACAAATTCTTAATAGAAATTTTCCCTCCCTCTGGTCAACAGATCAGTGAAATACACTCCAATGTCATGAAATTAAAATCATCAGTCAACAAAGACTGTCAAAGACTGATGAAAAAATCCAAGCCCCTTTTCTGGCCCACATTTAAACTTTTTGTTAATTGGTTTAATATTGGCATAAAAGGATCTACAGTGATTACAAGGAATAACGCATTCCAGTGTAATGAACTTGCACATTCACCTTTTCCTTAAACACGAAGGCAATGTAGATTTTGAAGTCGAACTGATCAGCCAAAGATTCCCTTTTCTTCCGTAGCTGGGCACGGAGTCGGTTTCTCGTTTGATTTCGTCGAGAAGTTGGGTCTCCCATTGTTGTATTTTACTTTCTTTACTCACTTTCTTTTAAAGCATCCAAGAACAGGCCTCGTTGTGTAAATTATATTACGTTTCAATAGGTAAAAATGATCCGGCACTCCCTGTAAAATACACTAACTCTAAAAAAAAAATAAGTCTACCAAACAGCAATCAAGTCATTTTCAGATCAATATGGGAAGTGCATATGGGGCTTAATTTGTATTGTGTCTGAACCACACCATGTCTTAGCAATGGACGATCAAGACCAATGTCATTAAACAAAATTCACTGCTGCAAATCTGTGCTCAACGAGTATGAACTTTGCATTTTATTAACGTTATTGTAAAACAAACGGCCTCCGCGACGCATCCCATGTCGACAACTTCTCAAACGCAAAAGTGGGACCCCCCCTGGCTGAAATGGGAGCCTGCTACCTGAAGCGAGTTTAAAAGAAACAAGGCAAAATATATTTATATATTTAGATATTAGAAGACCTGACTTCTGCGGACTCGGGAGTCTCTTTCACGACACGACTTGTTTGTACACATATCGACGCATTAAACGGTCTGGGTAACACACGACTGGATGGCGGAGACACAGGCGCCCATGGCGGAGAAAGGCAGGCGCCCGGCGGCGTTGGCACCACACACGATAACACGGAAACCGCTCGACATGTCGGGGTTCACCACCAGGAAACCGGCCCACGGACCGCTGCTGTAGTGCCGCCGCTGCGTGTCATCATCCTGAGGCGTTTTTGGTGGCTGTCCAGCTAACGCAGCTAGCTAACCTGACGAGCTAGCAAACCGAGCTGCGTTCACTTATAACGTTACATTTCAGGTTAAACCGCGGTTCGATGTTTTATTCGGTTTACCGGCCGACCGTTACATTTTCCGCCCCGTCCGCTCGCTGACTGACTGCTCTGCGTGGCTAGTTTAGTTTATCTCGCCCGTTTGCCATAACGGCGTTGTCGGTTCACGAACGTGCCAACTTATCGTTAGTCGCTTTAACCAGAAACCACGAGCTTATGTTCCGACTCTCAAAAATAACCAAAAGACTCTCCTCTCTAGCCGCTGCCCAGCTCGCCTCTCCGCCGCGGTGTTTTCGAGTTTTGTTTTTTTTTTTTTCCTCAGTCGTCACAACCAACCATCCAAACCACCCATGCCATGTCAAGATAAATTGACAAACCAATTGAAACGCTCCCTTCTTTCGGATAATAAACGACTAGATTTGCTTTGCGGTGGACCCATGGTTACAAAATGGTTGTTTTAAAATGTCTTTCGTGCGCGTCTCCGACTCTTCGATCGTCGATCCCCGTTCAGCGAACAACAAACCCTCGGCCCCTAACTGAACAAACAACTCAAAATGGCTGTCGACCAACGTCGCACAAGTCCGAAGATACGTGGTTGCCAGGTCTCACTAGAAATGCACACCAGATGCTACCTCTCACTAAACGAAAAAGAAACATGTTTTGATTTCCGTTTCAGTAGAAGGTTTAAGAAGTTATGGACCAATTTCAGTGAAAAACGTTTAGAAGACGAGGAGTGCCACTTATAAGTAGTATAGTCAGGCTGGTAATTATGTGGTTACTTCTGGCAAATCTGGCAACCTTTTGCAGACATCACGTGGTAGACATGTGACCGAAAAGGATGTTTTGACGTTTGAGAAAGTAAGGCACGTCATTTATACATGTATGTGTCAAGCGCGACGTCTGCACACGTTATGTGTAAAGACAAACTATACAGTCAGTGGTACAGATGCTACGTGTTAAGACGAATTTTTGTGACAGTCGATGCAAACGGAAAGTCTACTGCAAGCAGGTACGAATTTTTCAAAATTAAAGTCAGGAACACTGTTCCCGCAAAATATACACATATTCGTATGATAATGACGGATAAACCTCAAAGTAACTGGCTGATCTTTTGCATATGTGAATTAAACGAAATTACATGTAGGCACACTGTCATGTGCAACTATCCACTAGGCGTTATATAAGCAAAGCCTCTATTTATGATAACCGAGTATCTGATATTAGTCTGATATTATTTCTAATTAGATATTCCCCAGAAACATTCGCAAAATAAATGTTCGCACTTTATGCTAATCGGCTCCCATAGGTTGAGGTTACATTAATGCTCTCAGTGCTTTGAATCTGACATGCAAAAAACGATGTAGCTTGCGTTATGTAGACTGTGTAAATCCACAAACTATTCGAGAATCCAATTTCAAAAAGCCAGAAAACAGTCGAACCAGCTCACATGCACGCTAAGATTTACACGTGTTATAATTTTCTGATGACTTTTATTTTAGTAGCCAGACCGCGCCAGTTCGTGGTCACGTGATAAACTCCAACACTTAAGCTCGTCGCTCTGGCGCGTGTCTTTGATGGTAGCTGGGAGACGCTGTGGGTGTAGTGAATGATTTAGCCAAGTGTCTCATTTCGACAAGTTTGTAGGTAAGTTGATTTATTTTGTACTGAAATAGAAGGAACATGCCCAGGAATGTTTTTTCAGCTCCCCAGACATAATAATTAGCAAGCTTGCTAACTTCCTTACTGGTAAAGTGTAGGAGATAGCTAAAGACTTCGGGTTGTATTTGGGGAGTTTGGTTATTACTAGCCTGGTGTTGACCATCTTGGCTAGCTAGCTAATTTGTTAGGCTTGGATTACCTAATCCTTTTACAGCAGTGTCCATCTTCTGACTAGATCAACTAATGATCAAGCC
The DNA here is from genome assembly GCF_052324685.1 of Brachyhypopomus gauderio. NCBI lineage: Eukaryota > Metazoa > Chordata > Actinopteri > Gymnotiformes > Hypopomidae > Brachyhypopomus > Brachyhypopomus gauderio. The sequence goes on along the minus strand of NC_135216.1, from coordinate 10,878,796 downwards.
CTCGTTTCAAAGCTAGGATCAACTTTACCTGTCTTATAATAATAATTGTATATAACTATTGTGTTATCATGGTTTTCAAGTTGGATGGCTGTCTTTACGTGTTCATAGGCAACATCGAAGCAATGAGTGCTGTTAGAAAAACGAAGCACGCAGAGAATCCAGGTGAAAACGTGAAGGTATGTATAAAAACCTCTTATCACAATGTCTATATTTCATACCACCATGCACAGGCACTATAAAGGTAACAGTAATTGGCCTTCTTGTGTTTTAACCAGGAAATAGCTAGCTTTAACCGGTTACAAGTGACTTTAATCTGTAGTCTGGGTTCATAGTGTCCAGTATCATTGTAAAATGGGTAAATGAGTGTTTTGCATATGAGTGTTGCAGTTGTTTCTAAAGCAGATCCCAGTGTCTAGTTGAATTAATCATTGCCAGAATAAGCTCACCTTGATGCACTGTACACTGGTATTTAAACCTGTAACTGTGGGTTAGATTGGCACAGTGGTGTTTTGAGTGAAAATATTAACTCATTCCTAACTTGTAGTTGGCTGTAATGAGCATTTTGGAGCAAGTTCCCACATAAATTTAGTTCAAGAATCTTGCAGCAAGATAATGCTTTGAAAGGACCAATCGCTGCCTGTGGGAATTTGAGGAGTTTGCCTGTGCAGCTGATGAATGGCCTGCCCCTTTCCCACGCCTGCTGGGCCTGCAAACATGCAGGGCTGATGGGCCACCATGCTGTTTTCTGTCTCACAATGACTGTTTAACAGGACTGTAAGTGGAGAAGAATTGGGCAGGTCAGTGTTTATGGTATTCTGAAAGGGGAGGACTACTTTGGCAGTTGAGACAGGTTGTAAGCAGAGCCCTCTTATTACTTAAGGCAATTTTTAAGGCAGGGCATTTGGCTTGTATTTACTAAATACACAAATCTGGTTTTCTTATTTTTAAAGTAGGTTGCATACTTTTCTAAATATGTCCTGTTTTGGTGTTTTTCTTTTCCTCCAGAAGTATTTTGCCGCACAAGGATCAAGTGCACTATCGGGGAGGAGAACGTTTCAAGTTCTTCAGCCATCTGCACTGAATAAGAGCATTGGAAAGATAACTGAGGTGTGAGATGTGAATCTACTGTAATCATTTACTTAATTTATTTTGAGTATGAATGCCAAATCCTTTCCAATGTGTAATCTCTCCCCAGACTGGGAAGGCCGGTCCTAAAAGGAAGCAGTGTGGTGCGCACCAAGTCAAGGGTTCAAAGCGGGTTAAAGCAGAAGTGGCAGTAAAAAATACAGATACAGAAAATGAAAACCAGCCAGAGGGAACCACCCAGGAAGCCTACGAGTTGATGGTCAAAGGTAACGTCCAGATGAGCTCACTCATCCATCCAGAGCTTGTTATTTTGGCCATACCTTGGCACGGGCATAACTGTATGGCTTTGTTCAGAAACGCCTACATCTGCTTACTGGAAGGAAGTGGCAGAGGAGCGGCGGAGGGCCCTGTTCAGTGTTCTTCAGGAGAATGAAAAGGTGAACGAAAATTTATTTATTTTTTTATTTTATTTTTTTGTCATGATGATGGCGCACAATACCTTGGTGTCGTGCAATTGCTTGATTTGAACAGTGTGCTGAGATTTTTTTTTCTTTTAGCTGCATAAAGAGATGGAGGCCAAAGATGAACAGATTGCTCAGCTGAAAAGTGAGAATGATGAGCTACAGCAACTAGCAGAGCATGTGCAACACATGGCTGACATGATTGAGGTAAGTGCTTGAGGTCTGTAGTACATGACGCCTGTTACCAGTCTGTGTGAATGAATAACTTTATTAATTTGCTTGAAGAGGTTAACGGGGAAAAGTCCAGATAACTTGGAGGAACTGCGAGAGATTGCTTTTGACCCACTGGATGAGGATGAGGATGCAGAGGTCAAGAATGAAGACACGGATGAGGACGATGCAGAAGATCAAGATCATGCAGAAGGGTCAGGATGAAGAATGCTAGGACTATTACAGAAATTGTGCAGAGTTAAACAACCGAGAGATTGTACTGACATAAGAGGATGTGCTAGAAAAGGAAGACCATGCTGCCTCAGATGCACAAAAGCCAAAGTAACACTCCCTAATTTTCCCTTTGGTAAATCCTGAACTAGAGGGTTCATCCAAGTTGGTGCTGCTGTATCATTTGACCTGTATTTTGAAGTTAACCTACTTTCTTTTGGAGGTTGTGATGTGCAATTACCTTCCTGGTTTTAATGCTTTTTTTTTTTTTTTTTTTTTTTTTTTTTTTTTTTAAACTTAATGTAATCGAACTTGATAAAACTGATTTAACATTTAATGGCTATTGTGCAAGTTTTGTGCACTGTACATATGTAAAACTTGGACATGTACACAAATAAACTGCCATATTTTTTATAAACATTGCTAATAGTTCCATTTAATTTTCAATTTTTGCTAAATGTGCAGATTTACTCAAGCTTTAACCTGTTTTATTAATGTCATCTGAGGGTTAGCATTTTGAAATCGGGTGTTTAGCCTGGTTACATTCTATAAATTAAGGTCTGAAATCAGATTGAGAACAATGACAATTGTAGATATTCAATTGTATAACCTGTTCTTTGCATCTTCATGTCTGATATGTTCTCTTTAATTATGTAAACCCACCAGTATAGCCGAAGATTCCAAGGCGATGAGCTTCCTCCACTCACTTGTCTATTGGTAGCTCATTGTTCTGGATATATTGTCCAGCCAGTTGGATCTTTTTGAGGTGTAGATTCCTGTGGTCTTGATCTGAATCATCTTCATGCGGAAATGTACAACGCTGGATGTAATTATAGAGCAAAGTTAAATACTTGGTCATGTTGTCTTCAGAATGGGCAAATACAGCCTTGGCCATTACAATCATTCTGTTTTGTCCTTCGTGATGCAGTAATAGCAAAAGGGCGTGATCCGTTCAATCTCATGATATGACCATTACAAAAGGGTGAAGAAAACTGATCAAGTTTACATTGTGCAACATATGATTCCTATAGTAGTAGTCAGATTCTTTCTCACATATATAGGTAATATATAGCTTTCTTTTGTTCTGCTGGTTTGAATATCAATTCCGTCATTCTTCTCAGAACAGAAATTCAGTGAAACCCCTGCCAGCCCCTTATCATATCAAAGCTCTCAACACATACTTTTTCTGCAGAACTCTGATGCTCTCCACTGTGTCCACCCCACTGTCCTGAAGCTATTGTGTGTCTAATGGCTCCATTGATGACAATATTGGCCACGTGACGACCTTAAAGATTTTACGGGTTCCTGTGGACCCATGGTACTTCCCATTTTCCCCCCATGGCTTTCCCCAGAGATGCATGCCTAGAAAACTGCAGGTCAGTATCTTGAGCACCTCTAAAATAACCTGCTTAGCTGTCCATGTGGAAGTCTATTCATACCTCATGCTTGGTTAAAGAACAGCACTACACTACACTCTGCCTGCTCAATACACATTTCATCGGTCAATGATTTCAGACATAAACCTAAAATTATTTTAACTATTAACTTTTCAGCTCCCCATGTACTGCTGAACCATTTTTCCCCCTCTGCCCCTTATCATCTGATCATGGCACAAACCAGTTGTTCATAAATCAAATGCTGAACAGATCCATTTTCTCTCCCACCAAATCTTTCTTCATTCTAATTGTGTGAGTGGTAGTGATGGTTTTCTGTTATGCTTTGAACAGTGATCTTGATTTTGCGAAAGGTGCTATATATGTGAAAGTTCTTCTAATTATCATTGATAGTAGTAGTGTAATGGGCTTTTAACAGTCCTGAAAGAATTCCATTACTGTTGTCGTGAGATACATAGATGATTATGCCTTGATAATGCATTGGCTCTCCAAATAAGAACTAAGGCCTTAATCTGAACACATTTAAAGGACGGCAATAAATAATATTTTTATCCTGATAATTATGCAAAAATAAATTTTATTGCCACCTTCAATAGACAAAAGAAATACTGTAAACTGAGGAAAGACAACTCAAAAGAACCAGACTGGACAGCAAGAGGTCTGCATTAATTCAAATCCAAGCTTTTAAACACTAAAACTGGTGATTATAGCTGCCTAAACTGGAAACCAAACATTTATCGGTCTTAGGCCAGCCATCAAAATCAATAGTAAAATGATTTATTATTTTGCATTTTAGTGAAAAGCTGGTGTAACCTTGGATTTGAATAAAGCAAACCAGTGTGAATTAATCACAGGAACTATATGTACAAGACAACAGTTGCCTTATTGGATCTTCTATGTCCAAATTCAAAAATACTGCAGTGATGAAAATAACTTAGATAACAGAAGGAACATAAACTTCAAACCACTGCATAATATGAAAACATACAAAAGGCCTCACTTTAAGTAACTTATAAAGAGAACTATATAATGCAGGTTACAAAATCAATCAGCCTAATACATATTGTTTGTATCAGTTATGGCTTTTTTCAAATTTGTGCTGTCGAGTTTTACAAGGTTAATATAAACACTAAAAACAAAAACTGTTCAGTTGTGCTTGGTTAGCAGTTCGGTACTCCTGGGAATATTTATGTTCTCTCAGTACCGTTTATTAATGTGCTTGTTCCGTCACCAGAGGACTGCTTCTCCTTCAGTCTAATTCTCTAAGTCATAGCAAAGCACTAAACTGTCATTAACACGTCATGCATTTTACACAGCCACATAGTTTGACCTTTTTTACCTTAAGAGTCTTAAAAATACTAATAGCCTAGTTTCCTACAATTTAAATTGTTGCATGACTTTTTACACTGACACATGTTAAGAAATATACATTTCGACGATGATTATTAAAACAAAGTATTTCCAGTATTAAGCATTGTATTGGGGGTTCAGTATTAATAAAGTACCCTGGTATTTGTAAAAAGTACACAAACAACTAGATCGTACTATATTGCAAGTAATCCATTTTAAAAAGAAAAACAACGTTGTGTGACGAGCAACAAAACAAAATAAAAAATAAATATCAGTTGTCACAGTCAATAAAATGACTCAGTAGTACAGTTACAATAGGCACAGAAGCTAGTCGGATCACAGAGCACTGTACTTCCAGTCTTCATTGAAGCTTAGAACCAAATTCACAGTAAATCCATTAACACTTCTCTTAATACCAAAAAGTGCATTTCAACACGCACACACACGTTCACGAGTTTAGTGAACAGCCTTAGCGAGAGCTCAGCCAGTGCTTTACAGTTTCACGAGTGCCTATTCACCATGGCATCAGCACTAACGCACTACCTATTCTCTGGGAGTCAACTGGAGGAACTTGCAGCTGTGGTCACTGGTGATGGTCAACCATACTTTTACTATGATTCCAAGAACAGCGATACAGATCCAAGATCAGCTGAAGCAGTCCAAGTGTCTGCCCGTGATGGCTGCTCACCGGTCAGCGTGACAGGCAAACATAAGGGCCCCTTGATGCGTGGTCTGAATGAACTGATCTGAGCTTCTGATATATCTTCTCACAGCATCCAGTTGGTGTGAAGTCATGATAAACTCTGTCCAGTGATCCCAGGGGTTAGAGCTTACTTACACATGCATACACACAGTAGCTGAGGATTTGGTTAAATGTGTCCCTCAGGATCCCTGAAACCAATTTTGGGGGGTGGGGGGGTTTGGAAGTGCACTGCTGGATGAATGATAAAACTCAACTCTCAAGTTATGGTAGGATATTCCCAACAAAGCATTAATAATTCTGTGCTGTATGTACATGCATCTGACAAGTGCAAACTAAGGAACATTAACCAACATCAGCAAATAATTAAGTAGTAGTAACACAGGATGTTATTAATATAAGATCAACATGAATGGTGAGAATGATGCGTGTACTGTTGTAACACATCTGTGCAGGGAGAGTTGAGCTCTAAGCGTGGGGAGCCCCGGTCCTCAGCAGTTTTGTGAGGGGCGGGGCCTCACAGAGGCGGGCTGGGCTGGGCAGGGCTGGGCTTCTCGAGCCATGGGTGGCCATCACACTGCGACACCCGCCTGCTTTCAGAAGGCAGTGGTGACGGCATTACCGCGGCGTGTGCCCACACGCACCATCTCTCTCGGGACCGTGTCCAGCTGCTCATACGCCAGTCGCCCCTCCTCACCTGCACGCACGCACGCACACGCACACGCACACACACACGCACACACACACGCACACACACTTACTTTCAAACATTGTCTTCCACAAACAGCCTCAGCCAATTGTTCCAAGACTTTGCTCCATCACAGACAGGAATTGCCACATGACATTATTATCTATATGCTCTGGTGTATGTTCATATGTTCATTCTCTGTGATCAGGGAGGAAAACGGTGCTTGCTGTTGACTTACCAAAAGTGAGGAGGGTTTCTATGGCAACATGCCGGAGCTCCTCATTGGCCGAGTCACACAGTGACACAACTGCATCAATGCTCTCCACAGCCTGCGACACAGAGAGAAGCTCCTTGCTACTTCACAGTGTCCTCCACAGGCCTGTTATTGCAACCGCCTGAAGACCAACTGGCCTGGTTACATCGGGGCAGAGACACTCACCTGCAGACAGCTCAGGGCAACACATGCTGCTCTCTGTGTGTTCACGCCTGCTTCCGATAAGGCTTGTGAATAGCAGGCCACTGCCTATCCCAACACACACAAAGTTACAACACTAAGGGCGTTTCCACACTAGAGGGTTTTTCCAGACCCAGGTTCACTTACTCTGTGACTTCAGTACATTTGAACAACTGTGAAAATGATTTTTTAGCCCAGGAGTCCTCATGAAATCAGTGGTGTGGAAATCCACTGTGCACATATTCATTGTGCAATTTTCTAACATAACTGCTAATGTAATGAGTTTCTGCTTCAAGTTTAGTGATGGAGGGGAAATGATTACAGTGTATTTCATGTTGGCTAGCCATATAAGAGTGGCAACATCATCATCAGTATATGTACCGAATAAAAGTACCAAGTACCATGTGATGGCCTGCATTTCATATGTAAACATCTTATTGTTTCCTGGTGTGTACTTAGTACTCTTAGGAACTCTGAAATGGTCCATATGGCCCACCTGTCAGACTGGTCCACATTTTTAGCTTAACTTAGGAAGTCACTTGTCTTAAGTACTTAGTGTTGGTGGCTTTGTTCGGTCAGATGTGGTGGATACAGGGCTACTTAACGCAGGGCTAGCATGAACCGTGTTGAGAAACACTACCGCAGCCTGCTGACACAGCCGTGAACGCAGACGTCTGACGGAGGTGGTCACCAGCACTGACCTTTGACCTGAAAGGCGGGTGTGATGCGGCACTGGAGAGGAAGACGGCGGCGGCCTTCCTGAGGTCTGGGTCAGAAGAGGTGAGCAGGGCGGCCAGAGCGCGCAGGGTGAGGGGGCGGGGCTGGAGGCAGGTGACGGACACCTCCCTCAGCTCTTGAAGAGAGCACTCCGCCTGGCCGGCGCCCAGCCGCTCCGCAAACACAGCTGCACAGCACACGACAAACATCTCATCACTTTCCGCACCCCGTTCGCTTGTGTATAACCTGCAGAAATCCACCGTGGCTCTTGTTAGGTGACCGTGTGGGAGGCGTCGTACCCTCTCTGGCCACCTCGAGTAAGTGCTGCTCCATGTCGGTGACGCCGTGCGCGGAGGCGTAGCCGTGGAACTGGAACACGGTCAGCACATCCTGGGCCAGAGAGGAAGGGGAGGGGCCTGGAGAGGAAGCCAGTTCGCTCCTATCGACCATCTCGCTCACCACCAGCCTGATCACTGCACACGAGACACGCACAGAGCACAACCTTAGCCCTACGCATTCAAACCGGAAACGGAGCGCAGGTGGAAGGTGTGGTCCGTGTACCCGAGTCCGCGTGATGGGGATGGCGGTTCTGCAGTGGTGCGGTGAAGCTATGGTGCATGTGTTTGAGCACACGGTCCAGTGTGGTGTGGAACAGACCGCCAGAACCGCTGCATTCAGACCACAGCGCCAACAGAGCGGGTCGCTCCGTCAGCCCGGGCAGCACTGAAGACACACACACACACACACACACACGTTAGCGAAGTTCTATACACACAGGAGGTGCAACTGTGAGCGGACAGACTCACCATCAGCAGCAGAGGTGATGGTGCCCAGCCGGTCGATGCTGTTCTCCGTGAGTTCCTCCAGCAGCAGGGTTTGGGTGGAGATCTTCTGCAGACAGTCCTTGTGCTGCCACGGGCTGCATCCCGCCGTCAGCAGCTACCAGCACACACACACACACACACACACACACACACACACACACACACACACACACACACACACACGCAAGTGCTTTACGTCAACACATGTAGCAGGTAATGTTTACACATATACATCCATGCAGTGTTGTGACTTTAGGTGCACCATGTTAGATTGACTGTTATGGCTAAAGTGAAAAGTTACTCTACAGCCTGGGGGCTTGAGAAACACAGGCTTTGGAGCAGACGCCCTGCGGGCCAGTTTGTATTAACCAGGGTGAGTGTTTCACCTGAATCAAGTGGTTGCAGTACTGCAGGTGAATGACTATGGCCACGTCCAGGTTCTCGTTGCCCGTGGTGAGTGGCATGGGGCTGCCAGCCACGCTGTTCCCCACCCCAGTGTCTTCTGTCAGGGCTTCGCTCAGGTGCCCCCTGGCCTCTGGGTGCTGTCCTGGCCTGTTATACAAACATGATACGTGCTTACCACCAGAGGGCAGTACAATCTTACAGGAAGGGATAGTCACACATGGATGAGGACTTAACACTGTAGCATGAAAAATACTATTTAGTAACAGTATGAGTATCAATACAGCTTTACACATCAGGATTTGTTTTTAAAATGGTGAACATTGTGTTTTAAAGTCAATGCAATACCATCCATTTCAGATACAAGTCTTGCTTACAGGTGTATGAAAGGTTAATATTGTCCATACAACACAAATGATTAAACCGCACTAACACAGATAACTCTGACCAATCAGAGAGAAGCTAGAGGAAACACCCTGCCAGCCAGAGTCCCTTCAATAGGGTGAGGATTTAGTGGTTTGAGACTCACTCTGAACCCCTACATGCCACATAAAAAAAAAAAACCTCACACACACAACACAGAGGAAAGAGAGAGAGTGGTCAGTCATGGCAGGAAGGCGGAGTTACCCAATCCTGTCCGTCTCCAAGTCAAAGAAGGCGGCTCGTGGCACGGCAGTGGCGTCATCCCCCGTGTCGTCGTCGTCAAAGTCGGAGGTGTTCAGGAAGTCGAAGCTCTCCAGCGCGCTCTCCACGGTTAGGCTGAGGCTCGAAGAGCGACTCCGCTGAGCCGGACCTCGGCACTGAGGAGAAAAGATGGGACACATGCTAACAGCTACACTAGCAAATATGAGCCAGACTACACATACACAAGGCAAAACTTCATCATTGATATTATTGATGGTTTTGTCTGAAAGGTAATTATGTAAGAACCGTTCTGGATAATTGTGACTGAAGCTTTGGATCCCTCACCTTCAGAAGATCCTCCAGTTTCATCACTTCCTGCTCCAAGTCCTGAAGCTCCCTGCAGCGCTGGCCGAGGTTCTCCAGCCTCAGAAGCAGGTTCTGGATGGCTTCCTCCAGGCTGCTCTCCAGGAAGGCCCTGCTGCCCTCGCCAGCCCAGCTCTGAGGCCCAGCCTCGGGCACGATTTCAGAGGAGGTGAGCCTCCTCACGAGCTGCCTGGTCAGGCTGCCCTCCTCTCCATCCAGCTCTACTGGCTTCAGTTCAGAGGCCTCGTCGGGGCCTCCGGGCTCCAGGAAGACCACGTCCTCCGGCCCCACGGCAGACAGCTGGCCCTCCGAGCACAGCGAAGCCCCCGCAGAGCCGTAGCCAGGCGCGTGGTCCTCGGCCCGCTCCCACTCCGCGTCAACCTCGCCGCCACTAGCCAGGCTGGCGCTCGCGCTAACATTCTCCTCCTCTTCCTCGGCTTCCTCTTCTCCTGCAGGCGGTTCGTCTGAGGGACAGAACTGAAGGGGAGGAGGCTGCATTTCAGGGGGGGTCACGGTGATCTCGGGGTTCGACTGGGCCGGGCCGGGGCTGGAGGCGGACGTGTCGGAGAAGGTGAAGGACAGGCGCTTGCACTCGGCCGCTCCACAGCCGCCGTCGTCGAAGACGTCGTCAGGCAGGGCGGACTGTGAGAGGACGGGTACAAAAAAAACGGCATGAACTACGGTCAAAGACGCTGGACGTTACTTTCAGCACGTTACTTAATTCCAGTCACATTCTTTAATTGAAATGGTATAATTCTGTAGGCAAAAAGGGTGAAGGAAGAGACAGGACAAGGAGGACTAGAAAGTCAAATTTGTGAAAAAACTTTGAGTTGGCTTGCCAAAGCCTGCCGAGACAGCGTGAACAGTATGGCTGGGTTACTGTTATCCGTCACTGTGAAGAGCAGATATGTAAATGGTGTCACAAATCGACCATTTATATCAACTCTGATGAACATACATTAGCATACATTTAACTAATCATTTTTAGCTGGAAGAGGTGATGGGTAGACGAGACGAGCTTGAGGCCTGCTGAAAACATGGAGGGATGAATAATAGCACAAAAGTGGTGGATAGACAAGTGTAATCAGTACGAATTGCAGTTGGGTGCTTGGGGTCTACTGTTGGGTCTTTCCTCCAAGTGTGATGGATATAGCTTGTAAATTAAGGGAGTTATCAAATCCTATGGGAGGATACAGGGATGATTGCAAGACTAGGAGGGGTAAAAGGGGAAAACGGATGAATACATGCAGTTTGGCGCTTGGAGTCAGCTGTTGAATCCTTTCACCAACTTTGACTGCTATAACTTCAAAATGAAGGGAGTTATTAAATCAATGGGTTTCTATGGGAGGATGGAGGGATAAATGATCTTTGTGGTCAGCTGTTGAGTTCTTTCATCAAGCTTGATGGTTCTAGCTTGAAAATTGCAAGCGTTATTAAATCAATGGGTTTCTATGGCAGGACGGAGGCATAAATAAAATGATACATGGGGTGGATATGTGAGGATACATGGGGTGGATAGACGAGTGGCACTTAGTAAGAGAAGTTTGGTGACTGTGTCCAGTAGTTCAATAAGTCCAGCAATTTAGTTCTTCTTTAAAGCTGAAGGAATTATAATAATAATGTATTTCAAAGGGAGGATGGAGGGATGAAAATGGAAGAATAAGCAATCAATGGAGGATGTATGGTGATATTAGAGCAGATTTACTATGTATACCAGTTTTGCTTGTTACAGCATGTAAGGCATTGGAGTTAGGCAGTGAAAAATGAACCGAATGCAACAATATGAAAAGTGAGAGATGTAAAAGAAAGAATAAAAGTGATAGAGGTGTGAAAAATGGAAGATCATTCCCATCACTCCTCAGATCATGAACAGCAAGTTTTATGACAATGTTAGCCGTTTAAAAAAATGTCCCAAGAAATGGAAAATTTCTAGGGAAACACGTGGCCAGTTGGAGGGATGATAAGGGTGGATGTGGGTGGTGTATCTCAGGGCAAACACACCATTCAGGTATTGAACAGTTTCTAGAAAGTTTGGTGGTTCCATCTCAAGAGCTGTCAAAAACCCAGTGGTCCAAAATATACAGAGAAATAAGAACAACGAACGTGGCTTTGTCAAGCCAACTGAATGATACAGGTGAGAAGAGAAAGATTCAAACATGCATGCAGAGGATGCAAAGGGTTTGGGAACACTACCAATACACTCACATGCGCGCGCGCACACACACACACACACACACACACACACACACACACACACACACACACACACACACACACACACACACACACACACACACACACACACACACACACACACACACACACACACACGTGGTTGAAGCGGCTGGGCACACAGGGTCCTGACTCACGTAGACTTCCAGGCTGGATTTGGGACGAGGCCTCAGCACAGCCAGGTCTCCAAAGGAGCGGCTGCGTCTGAGTTTGTCTAACAGAGCGTCCCTGAGCGTGTGCAGCACAGAGAGGTGGCCCTGCTGGCCCGGGGCCTGCCACGCCTGGGCACGTGCACGCCCGCGTCACCACGTGCACGCACGCGGGAGGGGCATGGGTTGTTGGCACAGAGGAGCGGGAAGAGGAAGTTAATTGGTGGTAATTAAGCATGGCAGCAGGGGCTGGGAGCACACACACACACACACACACAAACACACACACACACACACAAACACACACAAACACACACACACACACACACACACACACACACACACACACACACACACACACACACACACACACACCACGGTAACTGTGCCAGGACAAAGGTATGTGCCAAGCTGGAGATAGTGGGAAGGGGGTTAGAGGATTAATTCAAGACACCTTAAATGCCACAACTATCATCCGTATGTACATCAATACATAATCATACACAAGTCTATGTGGGCTGTGTATATATGTGTGTGTGTGTGTGTGTGTGTGTGTGTGTGTGTATGAAAAGCCCTGGTTAAACTCTACCAAGATAAAATGGAACTCACAAAAAAGGCTGTGTCCTGGAAGGTGGGTGTCTCAGGTGTGCCCTGGCTATATATGGACACTCGTCTCTGCAGGGCTGAGGCTTTGCTCACATTACCAGAGGACAGGGTCAGGTCCTCCACATCAAACGGACTACAGGGAAACAGACAGATGCTTAGCTGTCAAGGCAAACTGTTACTCACTTAACAAATAGAAAGGACAACAAAGAAACCCCCCAGGACCATCCATCAAAATGATGCGAGTCAAATTTAAAGACTGTTGTAAGTAGCTAACCAGTAGAGGGCGCCTCCATTTTAGGAGCAGGTCTATAACGTCGCTCCGGTATTCAAAGTCTTGAACACAATAGAGTGGGTCCATCACTTACAACCAGGTGACCTCCAGGTTCAGCTTGATGGTACCCAGGTCATTAACATCCACAGCCACCACCTGAGGCATGGCCGTGAACAGGTCCTTCGTCTCACAGATGACGCTGCCTACCAGGACGTGGGTGGCTAGCCCCTTTAGCTCGGTCACCTGAGGGACAGGAAGAAGGTTAGCGCCTCGGACCGAGGTCATCGTCACACAGGTCAGCTCAGTCGCACTCGCAACAAACATTTCAGTTGACTAGCTCCACCTTGATGGAGATGAGGTCTGTGATGAGAGGCATGAAGACCATCTCCTCTCCGTCCCAGCTCTGCCTGGAGTTCGCCTCGATCTTCCCTTTCAGCTTCCAGCGCTGCCGTCCGTACCGCATGAAAATCTGGGGGAGGAGGGGGTGGGGGAGGAGAGGAAGACTTGTCGAGTGAGATGCTGAGCAGGAAAAGAGATGCAGAGAGCCACGTGTGCCCACTCAGTCTGCGCTACACAGCAATTAAGGAGAAGGAACATTCTGCACAAGCCCAGGAGAGAGACTGGGGTTTTAATCAGAAAACCTGTTTCTCTGGGCTGGGAGGAGAACAGTGGTGTGGGAGCAGAGCCGAGCGGGTTGCTAGGGGAACAGCCAATATGGATGCGCTTAACGTACTTAGCGGATTCCCAGACATTTTACCATGAGTGCTTTCATAATCACGGACGAGAGATTTTCAGGATCTTATTTTAGGATCTAGTACGAATGCCATGTTCAAGTCATGACTCACCTCATACTGGTCACCGGGACAAAGCCTCGCAAAGCCGGCTAACCCTGGGGTAGAGAACATACATTTACCAACAGGACTCTATACAGCAATCATTCACTCAGTCCCCCGCCGCCACGCAATAATAGCAGCACATTTACCTTTCATTTTGATGTGGAACTCTCCCAACAGGTTCTCCAACTCCCCCTCAAAGGTGCTCATGTTCTACATAGAAAAGCAGAGACGGACAAGCTCAGACTACAGCCAGCCGAGCTGCCAACGGAAACTGAAATCTAATTGGAGGAAGTTACACAAATGATGTGCAGTGTAGAGAGATATTACTTCTGTGTATTCTTTGTAGCGGCGGTTGACCTCAGCCAGGCTCTCTCGCGTGCCTTTAGTAGATGGGGAGGCGGTGAAGGCCTGCTTCATCTTACTGGCTCCCTCACGCAGACGCCTCTGAATACAGAAACCCTCATACAACTCGTCCACCTGCAGCAGCAAAACACAAGTCTTCAGAACACACACAGGATAACGCAAAGAATTCTTCCTCAGGACGGACTGCATAAATGTTCTCTGACTATGATGCTACAGGAGTCTCTAAAAAACAACTTCCTCATGAGAGGCATAATGCAATACAAAAAAGAAATGAGTCATCAGTCCCGCACAGTCTGAAATCAGCAGACCCAATTTCAGCCATCCAATTAATGCTAATTTCATAAGGCATGGATCAAGAAAAAGATACAGACAGATGGATAGAGATAGAGAGAGAGGGAAAACAAGAAGGAGAGAGGAAAATGGGGTGGGTGGTAATATATGAACTGATCTAGTGTTTAGGATGGAATAAAACCTGACAGGAAGAGGGACGAGAGGAAGCTAAATGAGAGGGAGAAGACAGCAAGAGCTCCCCTAGTGGCCTGAGACAGACAAGCAGGGATGACAAAGTAGCATTTAGTGTTCAGTACTCCCACACACAGCACAGTGTGTGTGTGTGTGTGTGTGTGTGTGTGTGTGTGTGTGTGTGTGTGTGTGTGTGTGTGTGTGTGTGTGTGTCAGACACAGAGGCAGAATCATGGTAATGAGCTCAACTCTTTCAACAATTGTAGCAGACAGACAGAGCAATTGTACAAGTGCACCGATGTTTTCTTACCGACAGAAATCTTACGCCAAGTCAATTTAAAAGGTACGATACTAGTTTGGATTTAACCTCAATCTAAAGCCTTTAGGAGCTTCTGAGCCTCGTGTTTTGATGAGGGTGAGTATGAAGCACTACAGAAGGAGAAAGATTAAAGACAGAGCTTGTGTAGACCAGATGAAATGTGTGTGGGTGTATCACCCGTCTACGCGCATGCACAGCCCTGTGTGTATATGCACAGGGATTGAAGAAAATGGGTGATTGTCTGGTTCTGGGCCCATTTGTTTATTAAACTGAGGAAAAAGACCCACCCGAATCCACCCACACTTACACCACAGCCGTTCGTGCTGTGGTATGAATGTTGAAGCCTGGCTTCATAAAATCCTTTTCTCCCTCATGCTGTCTGTTAAGGTTACGGCTGCGTGTTGGTGCAGTCTAAGCAGACAAGACATTAAGAGATGGGGCTCAACTGTGCCCAAGCCTAGTGTCTCCTGTCCGAGTTCAGCCTTTGCATTTTTCACCATAAACCTTGTAAGCACTTTAAATGTCACGAACGATTCAAAACAGCCACCATGACTCGCAACAAGTGTTATCATGCCTGGTGTCATTGGATCCCCACATGTACTAGAAACAACTGAGGAATGGGGTGTGGCCACTGGCAAGGCTGACTAGTGATTGGTGGAAGTAAAGGCAAGTGAGCTCAGCTGTTGATGCCACTCTATGAGGCCAACAAAGATTTTCACAAGCTTGTCTGCCTCCTGTATACCTTCAAAACACACCCACACACACACACACACACAACCACCCACACACACACACACACACACACACACACAATGGCACAAAAGTCGCGCAAAGCCACTGCTCTGCACTCTTGTCCGGTTTCATCTGCAGACACCATTCCAGTGTTCCATCTCTGCGATTACGCCTTCAGCGCCTCCCAACGTGGGCTTCACCCTGTCTGCGGTGCCTGGAGCTCGGAGCCGAGCTGCGCAGGAACATATTCAGAGGAGGGCGGCAAGGGCGAGACGAATCACGGCTGGATGGGCAGACCCGGTCACGCTCTCTCTGTTTCTGCAGCCGTGTTTAAACAGGCAGGCTGATGCAACGGGGAGAGTATGAAGTGTGTTTGATGATGTCTGGTGCCTGGTTCTACATCTCTTCACACTCCGTTAGCTTCAGAGCCTCAAGGGTGTGGTGGATGAGCATATGATACTCGCATATACATACAAAACACATACACACACACAAAGTGAAATTAAGTACTGCCAAACAGCTGTGTACACACAAGGCTCCCTCTGCCCCTGCCTTGCTCCCACACTGTGAAATCACACACACCCACACACACAGTAAGTCAAAAATGCCCAAGTCTCAAGAGAAGGTGCGTGTGTGTCACACAGTGACACAATAGTAAAAGTGCAGATGCATGCCATCTTAACAATAATAAAAGATAAAACAGAATGGTGTATGAGGAAAATATATGAATGAGCCAGGATAATTTTAGTACAGGGCCATCAAACAGCTGTGCATGCAGGATTTAGACCAAAGAGAACTGTCTGGTCTCAATCAAGGGTGTGGCGCTGTGATCTTATCATAAACGTTTGGTAAACTGTATTTGTGAGATAGACAGCTACAGCAGATCTGGAGATACAGTATGTACACTGTGAACAGGACAGCCAAAGCTATATTGAGCTTGATGAGGAAGTCCCTCGCTAACTGCAGCGTTAGCGACAACGTGTCATCCGTCTCTGTCTCTGATGTCATGCACGCTTGACTCGTCTCCCTTGCAGAAAAGCTCTGCCAGACCCACACTTGGATTTTCTACTGGAAGTCTGAGAAATTGCCTCTTCAAGAAAGAGGGTGGGCTATTTTTAGTTTGTTTGGATTTTAACGTCATGCCACCGAGGAGCAATAAAGAGAAGACGTACTCCTCCCTCTCACGCTCGTCTGCTCTTCCCCTTTTCTGCACAAACTACCTAACCACACCCCTGGCACAAGACTTCCTGTGTTTCCTGCCCTCTTTCCTGTTAATGGTGGGGGGAGGGACCTGTGGTTGCTCCAGGTGCAACGGTAACACGAAACTCTCCATTTGCATTAATTACACTCACATTCAGCAAGTGTATCGCACGCTTATGTACAGATGCCCAGGTGCAGACTATGCCCCGAGCTCACACGCTGTTCACACGCGGTTCACACGCTGTAGAAGCCGCCCTAATGCACGCTTCCAGCCCAGGCCATGTGGTCGGGCCACGTGATGTTAAAAGCCACCCAGCACGACCTGGGGGAACTCTAGCCCTCACGCGCAGCCTGGAGGCGGGGCATTCAGCCTGGAGGCGGGACAGTGATGGGCAGTGTCAATGCTCCCACATCAATCTGCCCTCCAACACGTACAGAGTCTCTCTCCTTTATACTTTCAGCAAAGCGGGCTTTTATGTTTAATTAACCATTCTAATACTATTTACCCTACAGGATTAACAGTCACCAAATGCAAGAGGAGAAAGGCGAGAGGTCAAAGGCCGCGCTCAGCACACGCTCTCCCATCACACCCCCACAAATCACACACACACCACACCACTCTGCCACTGTAATGAACACATGTACTTTTGTATACACGTTAACACGGCAGGTTCATGCCTCTGCCAATCAGCTAGGCTCTGACCTAGATCCATAGCTAATCACAAACACCACAAATCACTTTGAACAGCAAAACAGGACACATCAGCCCCATAAAGTACCATAATGTTCCAAGCCATTTCCAGTACTGTAAACAAGGTGTAATCAACGATTCAATTATCCCTTAGAGACAGCGTGCAAAACCACGTTTTCCAGAAGGCAGCTATGAACCGAAGGATACAAGGCTAATTTTGAGCTAGGATTTTTTTTCAAAATGGCCTCAAAGCTTCCATATTTGGGTTGCCATGGCTACCTCTAGAGGAGAAGCGCTTTTGGGTCGGCAATCGGCGCTCCGCCGTGCGGCTGCCGCCTACCTCGGCCACGGAGGGTCTTTGAGGAGAACCAGACCTGGCAACCCTGGACTTGAGTCAGAACAATTACTACAAGCAGGCACGCTGCACTGCCTTCAGCGCCCATGCCGGCTCCCTCATAACGCCGTCGGCTCGGCCATCGGAGGGTTTACAGCTCGACCCGTATGACCCTTCGCTTCCGAGTGTCGCGCCTGCGAGGTCTACGTGGAGCGAAAGCGGCGGGATGCTCGCGTGAGTTCGGAAAACAGGGGCGCTAGGACCCAGGGCTTGGGGAAGAGATCAGTGCCGGGAGAGCAGCGTAGCCGTCGGAGCACGGGGCAATCTCGCCTTATCGGTGGCTGTGGTGACGAGAGTTGGTGCGTGGGTGAAGCACATATGGGCACGAGAGAGAGAACGCAGGTGGAGATGAAGAATGTCAAAGAGAAGGAGAGAGGCAGATTAAAAGAGGTTAAAAGCTTTTCACTAGTGCTGGAAACATGAGCTAGAGGTTTAGCTTAAAAATGTAAGAGCCAATTAGGGGTGTGAAACATCAGTTAAACAGCAGTTCGCCTCAGTCCTGGTTCAGAGCCGTTGTCGAGTTTGATTTGTTTCAGTAAACGTAGATTCAGCACAAGTCCAACTTGGGAGTGATCCGTCAGAACGCCGCAGTTCCAGCAGATGACCTGGGACACCGGAGAGCGCTTGTGCACAGAGCAGGAGGCAGAGATGCTAATCACACCACTGCTTACCTTACTTATGTGAAACTCCAGGCGTCGCATGTATCTCTCGATGGTCTTTATTTGCTGCAGGAGACAGAAGGAGAAAAAGCAGATCCCACAGGGATCAAGTTGAGTTCACACTCAGAACCCTCCATGAAGACAAACACCTGCAATAATGGAATGAGTCATGATAGCGGGTTGCGTTTACTGGAGCGTGGCAGGACAGACGTGCAGGGCTGCTTGATTTGGACTTTTTTATTTGTTATTTGTGTCATACTGGCTTTGCATACGGCATACAGAAAAAAACCTGGGTAAGGTGCCTGTGGTTAATCTCTTACCCACCTTGTCAAGGTCATATAAGACTCCCTGAAGAACATACATACACACACACACACACACACACACACACACACACACACACACACACACACACACAAAAGAGTGTCAGTGCACTGTAACCTTTCTAAAGCAGGTGTCAGATTTACACAACACGGTGACATCACCCTAATAATTAGGCCGTCACTTTCATAATTAGACAATTGGCCTTATTATAGGACATTATCTTCAGTATTTCACGATGCTATAAGATCTCCAGCAGGTTGTTGGAGGACGTCAGGATTAATCTAGAGATGGAAGGGTGAGGTAACTCCTGCCTTACCAGTCTGGAGTTCCTCTTCATGTCCTTCATGAGAGAAGTCAGTTTGTCCAGCTCCAACTGGTGAACTTCTAGATACTCACTGATCCAGAGAAAAAAGAGAAGAGAGAGAGAAGGGAGGAAGGAGGAAGACAGAAAGAACAAGCTTAGAGTGCAGTAGAAAACGTCATGCGACAAGGCACTCAGAGACATGGCGTCTGTGACGGTGATGCAGAGTAAGGCCTGGCTCGGCTAGACACGGCTGGACTAGTAAGGCCCGGCTCTACACTGCAGAAGCGTGAAGGTGAGGGTTATTGTGTTGTGCGGGGGGGGCAGGACACGCACTCGAGACCCTGCTTCAGGGCACCGTACACCTCCTCCACCCTGCGGGGCTGCGGCTCGTGGGAGGTGCTGCTACTCGACTTGTGTCCAGACAGGTGGGCTTTCTTGGGCTTGGAGTTCAACTTCTTCTGCACCACCGAGTTCCCCATGAACGAGTTGCACCTGGAGATGCACATGGGAATGTGCCTGTGATCAGAAATGCGTTTCAGGGACACAGGACTAGAACATCAGCGTCTCTACATTATGCATAGCACATTTGGATAAATATGAAGTCTTTCTGAGCATATCATTTAGACTGACGGAAAAGGGCTTGCAGGCTGTATGTGCAATGCAGCCGTCTGGGCCTAGATTACGGTTCTGAACATCTGAAGCCCAACTCAGATCATACAGCCTGATTCTACGACAGACCTCTCAGCACCTAATAAAAGCACTGAATTCCTGAGACATAAGGCCATAAAGGCAGTGTGTCTCATGGCCTGACATGTCTCAACGTGTCACACACACACACACACACACACACACACACTTGGAGAATCCACAGTTGCAATGAATCTAGGACATCGTGGTGAGTGAGCACATGCTGTCGCTTAGGGGTCTCTCTCTCTCACACACACACACACACACACACACACACACACACACACACACACACACACACACACACACACACACACACACACACACACACACACACACACACACACACACACACACACACACACACACAATTGGCTAAGTGAGCATGCTCAACACATGCTCTCTCATACACATACAATACACACAGTTCACACTACATCCACAGCCTTTCCCTTATTTAAAACAGGTTAATATTTACGAGTTCCTGCCCACACTTACGCTTAATGTCCTGCTAGACATTAAAATCGAGGTTTTGCACAGCCTTTCTTCCTCTCTCTTAACTTCATACTATATAAAAGATGCCGAGAGATGCTGCTGAGACACTGAACACAGTCAGACCCTCAAGACGAGGAGCGAGGCCCTTACCGTGAGCGTCTCTCCTGCAGGGTACTGAAGCCTGCAAACGACTGGCTGCGGATGATACCGTTGGGCCCTCCAGGAGAGTGGGTGCCAGCCGCCATGATCTCTGGGAAGCGGGAGGACACTCCTGCAGGGAGGCAGAGAGATGCTGGGTCAGAGGTCACGCCGGTAGGTGTGGGGGGCGGGGATATACACTTATAACAAAATATGAATTGAGATTTTAGTCATTAAATGTTAATAGTGAATTATGGCTGACAGTCCAGAATGTATCGGACTAAAATAAAGGTTTGGGAAATAAATAATTAGGTTTCTAAATGTAGTCTAGTCCTTATTAAGCCTCAGTTTTTTTTTTATGGCAAATATCTAGCCAGTCCCCATAGGCACTTAATGTGTGGCAAAATCCCAGTTAAAAGGGGTGAAAAGCAAGAGATGAGTCATTTAATCTCTTGTGCAAACAAGCTGAAAATAGCAGTGAAGGAAAAGTGGACCCCATATGGTGAGCACTGCAAGGTTCCTGTGAAAAGCTTAAAGCCACCTGAGCCTGCGCCAGCTAAAGCGGCAGAAAGAAAGCGAACAGAGATGGCACTCAAAATTACATTTACGTGACAAATCCAATATGGCGATTTATCTCTGGCCCTTGCAGTGTACCATGATGACAGCACAGACAAGCCTTACGGGCTCACTGATGCGAGCAGGATAGCGAGACACGCCCACTCACTCTGGACGGACCCAAGGATGGTCCCCTATTACCCAATGATGCAGGGTATGAAGTAAAGGAAAGGATGTCCCTACTGAAGACGCTTTTTGGAGCTCTCTAGAAGAGAGCCTTGCTCCGGCTGAGACGGGCCACGTGCAGGAGTGGCGAACGGACGTGGCGGTTGCTGACGTGCAGGGTAACCCGGCCCGAGAGTCCTCAGAGAACAGCTCCATGGGTAGGGCTGCGCTCAGAAAAAGCCACACAAAGGCAGCACGACACTGCTCGGAAAGACGGGACCTCGTTTTGCACAGGCGAGACAAAGGGCAGTCTTAGGCCACACGCCAGTCTATATTTAGATGCTCCAGCATAGGCTGATGGGGAATTTGACCCGTGGACTAATGTTTGGGTCAGCATTAATCATCACTCAAAACATCAGACCTTTGCTTCTCAAAGACGGAAAATTAGAGATGTTGGATGGGAGACAAAGACAGTCTGCAGAAGACAACTACACAGAGACAGGACAGAGACATCAGCACCCGGTCTCCAAAAATAGCACCTACTTAAACTGTTACATAATCAATAGCTGTTAAAGATTTTTACGGGATATGGGATATGTAATGAAATACAGTATAATCACATTATATGAAAATGAAATATTATTATGGAGAACAGATATATTTCTTAATATTCCAGTTACTAGAAACTTGGTCAGAAACCCAGGTAGATACACTGGGTTACAAAAGCACCCAGATCGGAAACCGCATTTTCAAAGACCGCATTTTAGACTTCACACTATTTCCACTTTGTGTGCACAAGACATGTATTACTTGAGGTAAACATACAACCAAGACCATGTGATCACATATCAGACTGAAATCCACCAGCGCATCCTACACAGGGGGGGAAGGTCCAGCTGAAGTGACCCGGAGGTGCCTAACCATTCTACGGCGGGTCGGTCTTTCAGAAACGGCACAGATTACTCCATTTCTGCACCTTAAACGTCCCACTTTCCTCACACCATGTCTGGACGGGACACGGCCACTCGGATGGCTACAGAACAGAGGGGTCCGCTCCCACCTCCCGGGCCTGGCCTGTCCGGGCTTACGATCAGACGCCGTGTGTGTGTGTGTGTGTGTGTGTGTGTGTGTGTGTGTGTCCGCCCCAAACACAACCCTGGCCTGTGCCCGCCCTGCAGACATCCTGGCACGCTGACGACAAGGAGTGCGACGGGCAGAGAGTGGGCCTTCACCAGCAGAGAGAGGGACCGTTTGAGGCGTTACCGCCATCCAGCCGAACGGGTATTAAGCGCAGCGAGGGTTGAAAGAACAGGCTTGGAGTTTGGGAACGGATGTGAAGCGTGTGTGCTTGCGCATGTAAGGATAATCCTCTCAAATCCATGCTAGCATCACACCTCATGGATAGCCCAATCCCAGAAGTCTGTTTAGCTCAGCCCAGCAGGCTATAAGACTGCATACACCACACAAAGCACAGTCTGTTATTAAGAAACTTTTACTTGCGTAAAGAATGCTCACACGGTGTACCCTAGCCACATATTTCAACAGAATTGCTATGATGGTCTCATTTCATTCACGAGTCACAGTTCACATGAAGACAAGAATCTTTTTTTTTGCTCCAATTTTGCAGTCTTCAATGCAGAATAATAAATAACAGTTTGGTTCAGCAGAAGTCAAAAGAGACAAGTAGAAAAAAAAACAAAAAAGGACCTCAAGAGGAACTGTGAACACGGAAGCCATCCTCTTCCGCACGACTCTGGCTAGGAGCCCTTAGGGAAGTTTATTTTTTCTACATCTCAATATGAAGATTAATGAAAACGTGTAACTCTGACACCCTCCGCCCCGGTTATGGACGCACATGCAGAGGGTGTTAACATCAGTACACATACGTGTGCGTGCATCAACCTCAGCGTGCAGAGTAAAACAACACTGCCACGATGGGAAGGTTTCATTACGAGTCGAACGCCCCCACCTCCACTGGCCTGCGAGGCCCTGTTGTCTTGGGCCGGACCTGCCGCGGGACGGCTTAAGAATGGGCCCCTTTAACGGGGTTCTCTGTGGCCCATGGGCCTTTGTGCTTCCTTGATCCCTGCTGTCACCACGGCAGCCTGCACACTACCACCACACTGGTTTTCACGCCCATCTCAAGAGAGAGAATCAGGAGGGACCAGTGCACCAATGTGCCCAGGCCGTCCTATTATAATCCTGGGGACTGGAAGCAGCCCTGCCAATGGGGGCTGGGAAGAGTGGGATGTAATTCTCATCTGCGGTGGCCGAGTTCGGGGCGTGCTGACCCGCCCCGCTGCCCCACACCCTCCACAAAAAAGAGAAGGAGAAAGAAGGAAGCTTCAAAATGGCGGTGGCACAGTGACCGGGCGGAACTAAAACTATCGGGCCGACGTGCAGTAGCAACACCCAGGTATCATTTCTACACTTTGAAAGAATCCCTTTATGTGAGACCACAGGATATAAAAGTCCATTGCAACAAGGATGCAACAAGTTACAAGAGCTTGAATGGATGCGTTGGGTAGTGTTGCCATATCTGATTGGTTGTTCTTTATTAGCTCAACCTATGTAGAAAGTCTGTGTTCTGTTTCTCAGATGCATAATCTTGGCATTAATAAAAATTATTTTATTAAAGGTTAAATGTTACTGTATTGAGGAAGTTGACTGGAAGGCAATCTAGATTGGGGAAAATAAGGTTGAACTGTAACTATATGCTTTGTTTTGTATTGTTTACTCTTGTTTACTTGTTTATCTGCACAGGACAAAGCCTGATTATACTTATCCAGTGCAGACAAACAGGGAAATCAGGCAATTAACACTGGGAGGTGAAAAAACTACAACTCCCAAAAGGCCTCACTGATCAGTACACTGCAGGGCTTCAGGTCACACAGGGGAGCACACACCTGATTGTACATAATCTCTTCCAATGCATCTGGACATGTGACGTCTATGACTGGAGATATAAAGACAACCATATCTTTATGAGCACTGTGTGTTACTCGATCACCCATGCAAATGATCGGAATCAGGTGTTCCAATCACTTCCATGGCCACAGGTGTATAAGATTGATCACCTAGGCATGCAGACAGTTTTTACAAACATTAGTGAAAGAATGGGTCACTTTCAGGAGCTCAGTGAGTTCCAGCATAGAAATGTGACAGGATGCCACCAGTGCAACAAATCCAGTCATGAAACGACAGCAACTCCGTGTTAGGCCACGTAAACTGACGGAGCGGGGTCAGCGGATGCTGAAGCACATAGTGTGAAGAGGTCACCAACTTTCTGCAGAATCAATCACTACAGACATCCAATCTTCATGTGGCCTTCAGATTAGCTCAAGAACTTCATGGAATAGGTTTCCACGATTGTGCAGCTGCACCCAAGCCATACATCAAGTGCGATACAAAGCGTCGGATGCAGTGGTGTAAAGCACGCCGCAACTGGACTGTAGAACAGTGGAGATGTGTTCTCTGGAGTGACGAATCACACTTCTCCATCTGTCAATCTGATCGACTTGTCCGGTTTTGGCGGCTGTCAGGAGAACAATACTTGTGTGACCGCATTGTGCCAAGTGTAAGGTTTGGTGGAGGGGGGGGATTATGGTGTGCGGTTGTTTTTCAGGAGCTGGGCTTGGCCCCTTAGTTCCAGTAAAAGGAACTCTGAATGCTTCAGCATACCAAGACATTTTGGACAACTCCATGCTCTCAACTTTGTGAGAACAGTTTGGAGCTGGCCCCTTCCTCTTCCAACATGGTCCATAAAGACATAGATGGCAGTGTCTGGTGTGAATGAACTTGACTGGCCTGCACAGAGTCCTGACTTCAACCTGATAGAACACCTTTGGGATGAATTAGAGCAAAACTCACTCAGGAATATCAGTTCTTCAGCTCAAGTGGACAGGCCGCCTTCTTTGTGTCCAGATTCCCACAATTTACCACAGAATCAATAAAGTGCAGTCTACCTATGAAGCAGTCACAGGGCAGTGGGCAGATAAGAGCAGACTGGACAAGTTTAAGGTCATGCGTATATGCAAACAGGCTGACAGAAAGTAACCAGCAGTAACTTTTTCAAGTAATTGAAATGTCCTGTATCTGTGCACGTGTGCCAGACGGGCTTCGCTCACGTAAATGTCGAGAGATAGAACTCACATGACTTGAACTGCAATCTGCATACAGAACTCAAATCATGGCATCTTAAAAACACATTTCAAAGCCCAGGCACAAGCCAGGCACTTCAACGTTATCAAAAGGTGAAAGGTGAGTGTGAGCAGCTGATATGAGAGCTTCAAAGCCCTGGTGTTTCCTGTTCCTACCGTGGTGGGCCCTACAGAGGGAAGATGCTGGAGATGTCTGAATTCTGATGTAGCTGTGGTGTATCATGCTTCAAACGACTTGGAGAACACCAAGCAGGTTGGAAAGGCCAGCGGGCAGAAAGGGCATCTCACTCTGACAGGACCACACACGACCAAACTCGAAGAAAACGACCTTTACGGCAGAGCGGTGCTCTCAAAACCTAAACCGCTCGGTGGAAAATCACCATTTAAAACATAAATACATGGAAAACACGCACACAGGCACAGAACCGGAGCAGATGGGGCGTGTTTAATCCAGTTGTAGTAGAGAGCTGACCGTTTTGGGTTTAAAATGGGCCATGGGTCCACATGCATCAGAGAGCAGAGATGACGGGCGGAGCAGATGACAGCGTGCGGGGATGACGTGCGCAGTGTGTGACTGCTGCCTCCGGCCCGGCCACCACGTGGAGGAGCAGTATTTATAGTGCGCTCCAAAATGAGCGGCATGCGCGTGGGGGTGGACATTCTTGTACGCGCGGGGAGCGGGGAGCGGGGCACGGGCCGGTGGGGTGACCAGAGTGGACGGCACTGCCGAGGCCATTCGAGCGCAGCTGCGTCTGCATGCATCTCTCCGCCCACGGCGCTGGCAATGTCACGGAGCGACCTTCAGCTTCTGGAGCGCTGCCCTACAAGTTCTACTGATTTCCCTCAGTTTTTAGTCATGCTTATACAATATTTCTCAGGGTCAGGATCCAGTTCATTTACTTTCAATACAAGTGTTTTCACAGCCATATCCACATTCCAATGCGCTCGCGATGAAAATGATTATCCGTCAAGCCACTGAACCCAGTTCAACCTGTATTGGGTTTTCGTGCGTTCAGAGCTGTGCTGATGAATACCTTTTCACTGTCTGCTCAGCACACACACACGGGCCACATCCAAACACAACCCCAAACCCCTTCCCCGCCCCCCTCCCCTGGCGATTCACACCGAGAGCTGTGCGTTCTGCTTTGAAGTACAGGAAATTAACAGCTTTAATTATGCAGACAGCAATGCAGCCTTGCAGGTCAGTAGCGGAGGAGGCAGGTGGATTCTATTCTGCCCCCATTGGTGCATGTGTGCCTAAAACGAGATGAAACCACAAGCGTTCTCACACTGCAGTGAGTGTGTAGATGAAACACACGGCTTCTCGCACAGCTTTCTTAATCTCGCAACTTCTGATGTGCAAATATATACAGTTTATTCACTCTGCACTTTGATGCTGCTACTGAGGTGAAAATTTATTTGAAGCTATATTAAATTAGCCGATTAACAGGCTATTTTTAAACTCGGTTATAAACTACAACTATGTACCGAGGGCCTCTAGACAAGATCAATCACAGGAATCAAACACTGTGAAATTAGATTGTTTTCTTATAGTATTAAAAAAACAACACGTGCAAATGTTTCTCAAATCTTCTTGGAAATCCGCTGTTACTGGCAGCATGGACACCACAAGCTACAAGAAGTCCAAACAACCTTCACAAACACAGACAAACACAGTTACAAACACAGTGCAATTTCTGTAACCCAAAGGTTTACATTTTACTTGTCTGTTCTACTTTGTGTCTAGACGCCTAGCTGACCCAGTCGCCGCAGGGTGGGAGCGAGCTGCCTCGTGTTCCTCGCATGACCTCTGACCTGCAGAGACACTCCCCTGTCCCTTTCCAGCTGTCCCACTCCAGCTGCATGCCACGCCCCCTTATGGGAATGGGACTCCTCCTCTCCTTAAATGCCACCATGTACAAATGTGCCTTCAAAAACAGATTCCAAATCTGTTGAAAGATGCACTGTAAAATATGACAACATTGCCACAAATCAAAATACTTCAGCCTATAAGACTACAAAAGTCCTCCGAATAATTCATATTCCAATGTATAAATGTTCACCAGTGAGAAAGCAGAGATGGGAAAAATGTCAATAAACACATCCTTCTGATCAGCTTATGTCTAAGGGATACAACATTTTAAAGCATACTGCAGACCACAAGAGTGTCAGTGCAGGTCAAAGCAGCAGGTGCAGCCCGGTGAAGGTGCATGTAGGAGATGAGAAGGATGGTCACCCCAGTAATGCCTCCACACCGATGATCAGGGCTGAAGGTGCAGGTACAGGGTAAAGATACGACAGACCAATTGATTTACCCCATTCTCATCCCAGAACATCCAGCTGAGTCTGAACGCGTCACATTGCACACACTGCCTGTAATCACCATGTGACAAAGTGACGTTGATCTTCAAAGGGAGTGTGTGCGCATGTTGTATATGTGCTAGTGAGTGTTGCGTTCTCGTGCCCAGGTAGGCATTTCTTACACAACTTAAACTTATACTGATGGGGTCTGGATGAAGCCATGATGGGACATTCAGTGCATGAGACAATTAAAGGAAACAATAAATGTCTGGACATGCTTCTAACGCAGGCCAAAGCTCAGGTGCTTCTATAAAGCTCATAATTGAAAACAAATATGTGAAATAGCAAGGGTGACCCAAAGGACAACCGCAATGTATAAAAGGCAGCAAGATTAACATTCACAATCAGCTGAAACCACAGCTGATCATCTGTGATCCACAGGGTCTGATCAGAGGGCAACACGGTTGCACACCATTGCCCTGCAGTTCACAGATGATTTAATTTAGCTCTCCTGCTCCGACGCTGTGCAAACCACAGCACATCCTCCCATTAGATGGCTGCAAAAAGTCGGACATTTCCTTTCATCCCTCTTTCCTGAGATTCTCCAGAGAATCTCAGATATCTCTCTTCCCTTCCCCCACACGCCTGCCTCTAACTCTCCTAAAATACCCCTCCTCAGACCCCAGGTTCCAGGCCCTCTGACCGGGATTTGTCCAGACAAGAAAAGCAGACACACGGCAGCTCGAACCCAGATAAGACTGGCAGGTCGAGGCATAAATCACTCTCCAACTCGCCTGTTTAAAGCCCGCATAGGTGATTCAGTCATACAGAGCTGGACAGAGGAGCAAAGCTTCACCGTGGCTGCCCGTGACTGGGTGTGGGTGAGGATTTGTTTATGGAGTCTACAGACTGGCCCACACTTCCTCCCTGAGGCTGCACTCTGGCCATTGCTGGAAAGCATTTTTGGGACGAAGACGTGGAGGCTTATGGTGAAAGAACACTGCTGGCCAAATGACTATCAGCTGTGAAAACTAAAGACACACCTTTCAAAAGAAAGATGAGAATGCTGAATATTCCCCTGAACCACTCTTGGTCTAGCATACACCCTCAAACACACACTCTCGTGTGTGTCTATGGATACAGTACATCAGAGCTGCTGGGCACACTAGAGAAGGCAAGGGGCCTATACCTTTTGAAAACCATGCTAGCAAGGTGTAATTTTTCTTAAGCACTAAATTTCAGCACACACACACACACACACACACACACACACACACACACACACACACAAGAGAACGTTCATTGTATACAAATTAGCTCATTCACTACCTCAAGGACTGACTTAACTCTTACTTGTACGCCACAGAATGATATCAGTGCTCAGAATGGCTCATTGTACTAAATGTTGCGCTGAACCGAAAATGACAAACAGCACAGCGCTTGACTCGATTCGTTCTTGCTCACTTGTTCAGTGGTACAACTAATAATGGTTGCGTGACATTTGAGAGAGCCAGACATCAAACATCAAAAGAGCACATGTAAAAGAATGAAATGAATAAACAGGAACAGAAGGGACAGTCTGATACACAAACCAACAGGAAAGAAGAACTGGAGAGGCAGCAGTAGGAATTTCTCAGTGGCAGCAGCCATGTTGATGCCTTTGGGCCTTGGCATCCTTCTCACAGTACCCCAACCTTAAATGCCTTCCAGATCTAAACCATCCACAGAATTGGAACAAATCACTAGCATTACCCATATGAAAACAAGTGAATTTTCACGTAACTCTGAAGAGTTTGATCAACGCCGAGAGGCATTTTCACTTGTTTTGAACAAACAACAACAACAACAACAACCCCCACCGTCACCTAACAGGTTTTCTCAATCTATATCCTGAAGAATCTGTGCTATGCCGAATTGTAGGCTTCTCGTCCTTCAAACACCAATGCTTGTTAAGACCATTTGAAAAAAAATGGTTAGGTATACTGGGAGGAATAAAAGCAGCAAAGTGTGTACTGAGAGAGAACTCCACTACCACGACCAAGAAACACTACTGCACAGTACTAGTCTCTACCGTCGTTAAAAAACAACATTCATGCAGACATGCAGATGCTTTTAACATAACACGTTCAATGGAGTTGCTCCTCCTGACACTGATGAGGACATGAGATAAGAGATCTGCTCATTCAGGAGGCCAAACGCTCATGAGGGATGAAGTTCATCAACGGCAAGAAGGAAAAAGTGATCATACAGCGAAAAATCGATCCGTCGGAGGAATCAATAACTGCATTTGTATTATTGTAAAAGGATGAATCAGAAAACAAATCGACACTTCGTGGATAAACTGATGAAGGATCAGATCAGATCTCCATCCAATCACGCGATAGCCAGAATAAGTAACCTAACAAATGTAACAAATAACGCCAACAATAACGGTCTGGATATTCTCACTAAATGTAAAAATAACCGACTAGTATCTCGAAACACCTGAAGCAAAGTTATACAGAATTCAGCGTTGCGTTATCGCCACCAACTCTGAATTAGCGTGTGCGTGGTATTTATTAGACACTTACCGCTGCAAAGAGAAAACTTATCAACTAAACTCTGTTCAGTCGACTTTGTCCTTTATCCATTCGAACCGAACCGCTATGGCACGTCCAAAACGTCCACAGAGCCGAATGAGCCTCGAGGTTTCCAAATGATACAATAGCGAAAGATTCAGCGTCCGATCAAAAATCATGTGCATTCTCGTTTAGATTGTAGCAGCCAACTCCCACTGAGAACGGCGGACCAATGGGAAGGCAGAACGGGCAAAGTAGGCGGGGTCTTATTCCGCTCGCCCCGCTTTTCTTTGAGGGAGTTTTTAATGTCAGACTGAAAGTAGGCGGGGTCTACCTGTGCCCCCTTATGAATATTCATCCTTAAGCGTCTGCAAGCGCACTCCGTTCTCAAAAAAAGTTTCTCCACCGTTTAGTGGCGTGTTTGTCGGCGGAAGCTGCGGCTCTGACTCACGTGCTCCTTTGGTATTTACTCAGCTGTCATGATGGTCGTGCAATTGCATAATTTTGCTTTTAGCCAGCGGGTGACAAAGGCTATTCCAGCTATGTGCACTGAAATAACCCGGTGTAACTACAGGCCACATGTAATCTATGAATGCACATTACCTACTCATTAAATAGTTTTTGTACAGGAACAATACAGCCATGTGTTTAAAGAAAATGACGATTACAGTAATATCATAGATGAATAATTGTATTAAATTAAAATTAAATCCGTCCAAGGTGCTTATGCACAGGGAATAGTTATAGTTTATTTTCAGCAAAATTATATTTTTACATGGCCTACTGATGTGAGATTACTTTAGATCGACCATGGTGGTCTCTGTAACAGGATCAGCTGTGGGTTTCCCTCACACATCAGGCTGAGTTGTCTGCAGAGGCACAAGCAAATTCTGCAGAAAGATACCCTGACTCATTTTAATATATTAAGAAAGGTTGATGTTTCTTTAAGAATGGTGTGTGAATACAATAAACATCTCAAGCTTAAGGTTGAGAAAACCGACATGGGGGATACAATTAGTCAGAGACACATGCAAAGACCATGTAAAAGGGCCAGGATGCTGAAAGATGTCAATACATCAAATTACTGATCTAAGTTTTCTCTCTCTCTCTCTCTCTCTGTTTCTCTCTCTCTCTCTCTGTTTTTCTCTCTCTCTGTCTCTCTCTCAGGATCAGCTTTGGCTTGCTCCTGCCAGTGACCTCACCTGCGGTTAAGGCTGACCCGAGTGCACAAGCACGCCGTCTGATTCATGTGCAGTGCGCCGATCCGAAAGGTCGAGCAGATCTGTGGAGGAAGCCCTGGGCAATGTAGCAGAGACACCTCCACACGCCTCTCCTCTCTCAGCCGCTGTAAAGCTCATCCTGTCCTGTAATTACGGCTGTCATCAGCAGCCCCCGGTCAGCAGCTATATTTACAGACGATCCGCACAAGCAGCAGTTATGCCCAGAAGAGCCCCGTACGAAGACAGAGGTCTGCAGGGAAGCTGCACCACATCTTTTCTGATTAGGCGCCTTGCAGGTCAAACAAATGTTTTAAAGTGCTGAATCTACAAAATAACCCTGCGACATAATGCTGTTGGTACCGTAATCCTAATTCAAGGTCTTAATCTTAACTTGATCCCCAGTGTCACTGTGACATCAGTAGTGTTCTCTCTTTACTGGAACAATGGAACTTTCTAAGGTTGCTGAGTCATGGAAGAATATGTGTAGGGATGGTGACATCAAAACCTCTCACACACACACACACACACACACGTGTGTGCGCATGCCACACTGTGATACATGTTCACACACACGTGTATCCTTGTCCAGCACGTCAGCAAACATTCAGTACCCCTGGCCTAAAGAGGTTCACTTTAAAATACTACAGGTCCTGAAGGTCGGTGGGTAGGGATGACCAAGCACTGTGAGAAGATCTGTGGGTGTGTGGACATGCGGAGTGCATGTGTGTTTGCACGAGCGTGGGGTGTTTGAAGAGGTTATGGTGTAGAACTATACAACCTGCATCTAGGTCTGTGAAAACAGTCCTTCAAATGGAACCAATCACAATCATCTGAAACACCTAAGAACTTTGAATTATATAATGAAAGTTCTGCACAAAAGTAAATCCCATAGCATGCATTCCTTAATAAAACATCTATAACACTATAAAACAATACATACCCCAGAAGATGAGTATAATTTCACTGGCAGACATTTAGTCAGCCTTGGCTAGATTATAGGCCGTTATGGCCTAAAGCACACCTCCTGTCTTTAGACTTAATGACAGACTGAGCTGCAGGTAGTGTGTCAGGCCGCCCACCCCATACAGCTGCCTGTGCACTACCAGGTGTGTGCTCTGAGTTTGTATCCGTGTAATAAGCTCTCTGTATGCCTTCAGTATAATTGTGTTGCTGATAACACTGACAATGAAAGCTGAAGGATAAGAACCTAGTCCTGGGTCAGGGGAAGAGGGTTATATTTCCCACTACCCCCACTGATACTGACGGACGGAGGAAACAGCTCTGGTCATCCGTCATCAGCGTGCCTGTGTTTCGCTTGTCGACATTGTTTCTTTTCACTCACTGAGAAAATAAACACGGCCCTGTGTTTGTGGAAAGCTTCGCTTGTTTGGACTAAAGTAGGCCAGTGGGTATCTCTGTTAAGAGGTGGTGAGACAAAGGTGTCACACGGTGTAAGTAGCCTGCAATCCACTAATGGCGGCCCACTTGGGTGTGCACAGAGAGCCTCGTCTGCAGCACGTTTCCCGCTCCCTCTGGGTCTTCAGCCTCGGGCAGTGCACATGCCTCTCAAGCATGATCCCTGGATCCACTCTGGACAGGGATGTTCCAAAAAAACAACTCAAATGCTTGTGGTCATATACATATGTGTAACACCCAGCCAAACACACAAGAGGTTGTCTTTTGTGTTTGTCAGTAGCAATAAGAGAATGTTAAAGAGTTACCAGCCTCCTGCTTCAGGTAGTATACCCAGAATTCCCGGGAGAACTGCTGGAGATGGCTTTATGCAAGGGCTTAACTTATGGCACAGCTTCCGAGGACTTCTTAGCACAGTGGCAACCACTATAAAACCATCAGGCAGTGTTTATCATTACCGCTCTAATAAACATTGCCTGGAATACTGAATTAAGTGGTCGCAGTGGATTACCATCCTTAATTTTCCTGGTGAAATTGCCCACGCATGCAGGCTCTCAGCCAGCGACAGAGTCTAAGGGTGCCAGGTGCCATGTTGTACTGAACCACAGGACTGTAATTGTGTGGCCGTGCTGAGCGGGGCGAGGGCAGAGCGGTTATTCATCTCTGGCTGCAGAGGCAGCACACAATACAGCCAGCGCTCTATTGTACAGCAGCAGTGGAGGTCATCTCAGCTCAGAGGCAGCCCTGGTCTGCAGAGAAGCAGTCGGGTCTCGCTGGTCTTCCAGATAGTATCTCCACTACTGCAGGCAGCACCGCTAAAGCTCCTCTTGCATCCGGTCGAAGGCGTAAGTCTCAAAATGCCGCATCAGGCAGCAATGATGTGAAACCTGATGCCTCCTCAGACAGCTTCACGTAAGCCCCCGAGAGGATCCAGTTCCCCCTCTCGCCCCCAACACGAGAAGCACTGAGAGGAGGTTGAGCAGGACAAATGGGTTTTGCGAAACCCGACTCTGCCTTTTTTGCGCGGGCAGCGTCTTCGGCACGGGGCCACTAAGAGCGCGGTCACAGCTGAACTGGGCGGTCAGGGTGAAGTCTGTTCAGCTCAGCCAGCACATCCAGACTGCCATCAGATCAGATCAGAGTGGATCTACGCCAGGTTTGGCTTACAGAAAGGGCGAGTCAGCAACAGATGCTGTAACACAGTGAGTGTCTGGGCTTCCTCCAAAAAAAAACAGGTGAGGACGTTCATAGAGATAAATCCAAGAGCTACTATTTATGTGATGATACACATCTGTGTCACTAAATTCTGCAGTGAGAAGATAAATAACTTGTTCCCTAGACGCTTTAGGCAAATTTCTACAACACATTTCTTGCAAATATTTGGCATCTAGCAGTGCAAGAGGTGGATAGGTATGTGGTATCAGCATTCATGCTGGAGCTTGTACCTGTGTAACAAACCACACATGAAACTTTAGATTTACGGTCAAACAACCTTAGGGCATGCACTGCTGCAGCATACAACAGTGCTCCATGGAATATGAACAAACACAAGACATGCACAAATCTATACACTCAGAAATCAGCAAGTTTCACAAAGTTCTTCACTTTTCTCCTCTTTAACTCTTCAGTTCCTCACAACCCACTGTCCTTCCTCTCTCTTGATAGGATCAGCAGAATAACTAGGGCCACCCTTCCCAGAAGCCCTGGGGCTTGATCTCCTGTGGACCAGGGAACAAGCCTCCCTCTTTCCTCCTTGAACCTCAGACTGCCTCGTGCAAATGGCCCTCTGAATAACTCATGAAGTGCCTACAAAAAGGACTCTATTGTGTGTATTTTTGTCACAACAAAGCCGCCATTCCTCCTTGCTTTTTTCTTTCCTTGGCAAGACTAAATTAGGTTAATGAAAAAAGTTTTAAAGGCTGAACTCTTAAAGAAGTCTGTGAGGAGAGAGTATGCTAAGTTCAGTGGGGCTGAACATGCTCGACTGGCTGACATGCAGTTGTTTATCTGCAAAACAGTGAGGAAATTTCACTCTCCGTTCCTGAGGTTGAATCAGAGTGGGAGTGAACCCCAAAGGGGAGTAAACCCAGGAGGAGGGGCCTCAGAGAAAGGGCCCAGGAGGAGAAGAAAAGGGCCCAGGAGGAGGGGCATCAGAGAAAGGGCCCAGGAGGAGGAGAAAGGACCCAGGAGGAGGGGCCTCAGAGAAAGGGCCCAGGAGGAGGAGTCTTGGAGTATAAATGCTTAAATGGAGGGTTGGGTCATTGAGTTTTAGTGAACAGTGGACATATTATATGATTACTGTGGACATACAGTTTGTATGTCTGAATAATAGTTTAAAAATGTTTAGTAAAGTGTTGATAGATTGATCTTTCCACTTATTAATTTAATTTAAATTAATTTAATTTAATCCCAAAGGCAGCAAGGCAAAACACTAAGATTTTCAGAAGTGTGATGTGATACAACGATATCTATTGCATAACTTTTCCTGAAGATTTTGGCAAAGTACCTTATTGTGACAGCGAGTTCAAATAAACTGCATTACAGTGAAACTGAGAATGTAGAAATGGTTTGCAAGCGACATTATTTCATACCATTGCACATTCGAGAATAATTTGACATGCTAATTGTGTCTGCAACCCACACGATCTCCTTATCTCTCCCAGTAAAACTGTGGCTTTCTGTCTGGAGTGGAGAGGAGCAGATAGACCCTCATTTGAACAGACCAATTACCTCATGGCCATATTTTCATGCTACATGCACATAAACAAAGTGGCATTAGCACTTTTTCATGTACTTAAATAGGTCATCCAAAGCAATTGGAAGGAATGAGAAGATCTTTTCTAAGTATCTTAAAACATTTAATGTAGAGTGTACTACTGTTTGTACCACCAAGCATATTTTATGACATGGTTGTCAAAACAATCCTCCAATTAGATTTTTTAAAGGCTCTTGATGATTAGAGGTAAGGCTTAAATAACTGAACTCACAATTAAAATAATATTACACATCATCCATTAGTGTACCATTCCTTGTTTGTAGGCAGAGGGGAGTTACACAACAACACCCACACATCAGAGTCTGTATTTGCAGATGACCAAATACGAAATACCAATTCAACAAGCACCATAACTCTGGTATATATAAAAATCATTTATCTATTCTTTCCATGACACAATAATAATGCCAGGCCACCTATCTGTAAGAACACTTATATAGACTTCATCGCATCCTTGTTTGCCAGCCTTAGCACAGTGCTATAGCTCTTAGCCAGGCTTGTTAATGACCAAAGGTTCTGCAAGGTTTTGTTTGAAATTTTGAATCTTCAACAAGGGTGCCTGCAGAAACATGACCCAATTAGTAATGCACCCCACCCCCCCCACCCCAGCCCTGGCCCAAGCCCCATCCCACAATCCCCTGTCCCAGGACCACCATACCATCATAGAAGACATCCTCTGCTTCCTCATACATCACTGAGTCGATGTCCGTCAGGTGGGATGAGGCCATTCCTTTGTTCTCCTCTCTTCTCCCCTTCACTGGTGCTGCCCGTCCAGAGTGAGGAGCTCTGTGGGCTTTCAGATCGGATGCACTTCCTTCGGGCGGCGAGCTTCTGCTCACTGCAGGAGCGCACGTGTGAGTGTGTGTGAGAAGAGAAAGACTGAGCCCACACCGCCTGGGTCAGCTTTCATCAACAGGATGATTTCATAATCTGCTGCGCGGAGAGCACACTTTAAAGAGTGAGTGTGGGTGAGAGCGTGTGTTGCGTGTTGCCTGTGTGCCGAAAGTGTCACAGCAAGTGTGAGGCAGGATGAGGGACGGCGAGAGAACCACACCCTGGTGATTAAAGCCAAAGTAGCATGTTGTGCATCAGCATGTAATGGGTGACCTGTGTTTGATCAACCTGCTGTTCTCTTACTGCGCAGTGCCCCTGTCTTCATGCCTGGGACTCAGCCTTGTGTTTCAGCTCCATAAGAGCAGTGACAGACTCATCTGCTGGAGGCATGTCTGAAAACATTTGATTGCTGTGAAACTTTAATTGACTATCTATACTGAATATCTATATCTATATATACATATATATCCATACTTAAGAAGCTCACTTCTTAACCTTCTGCCCATTATGGAAGCTTGTGGACTGAACTCAAACATAGTGCAAAATGACGTATGCTAGCCCATGGAGACGAGTTGAAATAGTAAGTAGGTTGCAGTGGATTGATTTAACTCACTCTCTTCTTCCTCTTCAATTTTTGCGCTCATCCCATGAAACCCTGTGGAACAGACCTGACTGCAATCTCATTAACAGAGGGACAAGTTCACACAACTGCCGCCATATGATATGGCCCCCCAGGACTCCCAGAACACATGCTTAAAATAGGGGAATAAAAATAGAGCCAGAATGCAACCGCGTTTATTAGGGAAACTTTAACAACCGCCACAATATACAGCAAGTGTAATGTACACACATGCTTCTGTCTCCAGTAGACCAGAGTCCAGATTACTGGACTGAGTATGACTAAACATTAGTGTTGTTAAGTGCAGCCTGGCTCTTGGACTGTAGTAGTGGGAGGAGCCTCTCAGGCCTTTGCGCATAATTAATGGAGGACTGCAGTGTAACTGGAACTCTAAGACAGCCGTGAATAACCCATGTTTGTAGATAAAAGAGCGCCCACACTATACAGAGCTTGCCTCACGCGCTAATAGGTGCTGGACACAAAACAGATGCGTGAGGGTCTGTTCGACATATAGTCAGCATACAACTCCATCGTATATATTTAGCTTGTATATTGGTCTTGGAGTCTATGCTATGATTTATTTCTAGTTACAGTCTCAGAAACAACAACTTCTGCTGGTCAAGGGTCAAGTGGAGGTGCTTTTCATGTTTGGGTTAATTACCAAATCTTGTTTTTTCTCTTATAATAAATGCAAAATAGAACATGAGTTTCTCTGCTGTCCCTTGTGTTTCAGGAAGTGCTAATTATGCAGACTATTACTCATAGTAAACAACTCACATACACATAAACACACAGACACGTGCAGACACACACTTGCTGTGGCCAACACATCCCACCCACAACAAAGTCAAGCAGTGCTCTGTATTTTAGCATCAGCACCAAAAACATTTGAGCTTTTACGTACAGATTGAGGTGGGGGTGAAAACAAGGCTCACCTCTGACCTGTCATTCAAACACAAACACCTTGCACAGCAGGTGAACAGGGAAGGTCTTCAGCACCCTGTCTTTCTTCACATAAACGCTACCAACTTCTCAGGTGCCATTATCTATCCACTCTCGGCCATCGGGCCTCACAACAAAGCCAGCCGCTCCCTGGGGAACCTGCGTCCCTCGGTCAAATGTGCGCGGCGTATTCACACGCGGACGCCTCCCCCCCCTCTCCGCCTCTCTCTGCACAAACAAACAAACACACTTGTATTCCCTGTGGAGTTTCCTGGACTACTCATTGGCACTGTCTGCCCTGCTCTCTGTGTGACAATGGAGCTTCGCACAAGGAGGCCTTCAGAGTCCTACATTCGGCACACGGCAACAATGCGGGTCAGTGTTCCCGACCACGCCCGCGCTGCCTGGCCGGTTCCGATTGTTGTAGTAACGCTCCTAAACAGGAGCGGCACGGTCGTCTCTCGCCGAGGCAGAGACATCGCCGGAGGAACGGAACAGAGGAGGAAGTGGACAGGAGATGGCCCACAGCAAAGCTAGCTTCCTGTTCTGTTTCCTGTTCTGTTTCCTGTTCTGCTTTCGTTGAAGAGTTGTCATGTCCATTCCCACATTGCCCATGGGCATACGTGACGATGGAGCCCGGGGACGAGCAAACGCTCGGATCACCTCAGGAGCCACTCGACATTCACCTCTGTTCACCCCTCCTACCACCACCACCTCCACCACCTCCACCACCTCCACCTGCTCTCTGAACAAACAGCAGAAGATAATCCTGTGCACTGTGAAATTCTTATATTGTACTATGTTGCCACGGAAACAATAACAAGGGCATGGCGATAAATCTGTAGCTGGCTTGGAATATGATTTACAATGATTCAATAGTTAACTCGTATAAAAATTTTCCCTGACATGTGAAATGACACATGTTTTTCAGTTCCTCCTTAAAAGGCAGGGGTAGTCTGTTCTTTTTAGTCAATAATAGGGTCTGTGTGCTCACTTAAGCGTGGTGTACATTTTCACCAAAAGGTACACTGATCCATTTGTAATACGATATGACTAATTCTGCATAGCAAGCCGGCAGAATCCTGGATGCTGTGTTAATATGCGCATCTGTGTGTTTCCATGTCTTTGTGCTCTGCTGCATCTGCTAGTTGTGAAGGTACCAAAGGCCACAGCACAATAAGCATCTGTCAGTGTGAAGGAGCACAGACGACACTCAGCACACAGAAACAGGCCCGCTGTCAGTCAGTCTCCTTACTGTCTTCATAATCCCACAGTAAACCCTCACAGATATATACAGGATGATACAGGGATGATGCAGATGTAGACATTTACAAATATTTTTAAATCTGTTAAAAATAACTGTTACTTTAAGTGACCCTGTCAGATAAAGTAAGTTTACATTTTTTATCTCTTAATAATGGGGTGAATATTAAAGCCTTTTTTTTTGTGGCAGGAACTGGGTGGGTGACCTGTGGTAGACCACAACATCCACCCCTACATCAGCAGGTGACCAGCAAAACGAGAAGTAGACTATGCAACAGAGAGAGGGAAGTACAAGAAAGAAACTCTTGACTATTCATTTGTAAATTGGTTAAGAGTAGGGTGTGGCTCGGTGGTGCTAAAAGTTCAGCCCGTACACCCGGTGGTGTGTGGGCTGCTGTGTAAGCTCTGGTAACAGGACAGTGGGACAGTGCTGCGGGCTGGTAGGCGGACAAACCCATAAGGAGAGCACGATGGTGGTAATGACTGTCTGCAGGACCTGCGTTACACCCCAGTAGTTTCCTGACACTGGACAACCCCCTCTCTGCCTCAGTGATCCATTACCTCAAGAGGGTGGTGTTAAAAGAACATCGCGTATGGTATTTGTGGTTTCTGTGGGCATGTGTAAGAGAGAGAGAGAGAGAGAGAGAGAGAGAGAGAAAGAGAGAGAGAGAGAGAGAGAGAGAGAGAGTGTGTGTGTGTGTGTGTGTGTGTGTGTGTGTGTGTGTGTGTGTGTGTGTGTGTGTGTGTGTGTGTGTAGACAGGAGGGAGAAAAAAGTGAGGAAGAGAGAGGAATAGTTACACTGTGAGATTAAGAGTTTTCCTTCAATTGTATCAGTGAAGCAGCTACAAAAAGACCAAACTGTAAATTAAAAAATAGGTAAAATCAGTTTTTTCCTGCATACTTTCTCATGTTCTTGGTCTACATTTATACTA
Source organism: Brachyhypopomus gauderio (assembly GCF_052324685.1). NCBI lineage: Eukaryota > Metazoa > Chordata > Actinopteri > Gymnotiformes > Hypopomidae > Brachyhypopomus > Brachyhypopomus gauderio. Next base: position 10,838,691 of record NC_135216.1, on the reverse strand, counting down.
AGTATGGTGAGAATGGTCTGGCCACAGGCCGCCCGTTTCCTTGGGGAAGCTGAGTCTGAGCGTGAAGTGAGCCATTCTCACATGGTGCTCCAGAAACTCAGACGAGGGGCTCCTTTCCGGTCCATCTGCATGAGAATGGGCCTTCCCAGGATGCCTGCCGTGGTTCCCACCCCCAACTCTTTCAGCACAGCTAACGCAGGCAGCTTGGCATTCCCGAATAGACCCACATGCACCCTGCTTTCAAAACATCCAGGGAACGCTATAGTATCTTCCATCAATAGGAACTACATGCCAAATCCCATTGGCCTGGACCAGTGAGTTCTCAGAAGCTTCGAACTCTTCTCAGAAACCTCAGACACCTCACCTCAACAGGACTGACTTCATGTGTCTGAAGAGCACACCAGTAGAACAGGGGGTATGGAACGATACACAGTAGAATATGTGCTCCATGACCACACCGAATGTCAGTGCAGTCTCACAGTAATAACTACTACAATGTGTTTGGCACTAATCAACATTTTGTCGTGTTGGTTTAGTCTTTGCTACCGTTATGATGTATGCAGGTGCAGTGTGGCCTGCAGGCTAGTGCTGGGAGCTGGGGTGATGTGTAATGGCATGACTCAATCATGGCTCCATCTGTCAGAACAAACACACAGCCAGAGACATTTTCATAACTGCGGAGACAGCTCACTGTTCTGTCTGCTGAACCTCCCACTGACAAACCTCTCTAAGTTTGTCCTCTAAATGCCATGTTCTGTTTCCTCCATGTGCTTAATTAGCAGTGTTAACCCTACCAGAAACTGTCTGTCTGTCTGTCTATCTGATTGTTTGCCTGCGTGCCCTAAACCTTCCTGTTTACAGCAAGTGTGTAGCTTGCCCCCCCCCCCTCCACTTTGCCTGTCAGCTACTGACACATCACGTCTCCATCTCATTCAACGTAGTCCAACAGAGAAGGGCAAGACCATCAAGTCACTGAATGCAGCAGAAATGTTCAAGAACATGATGGTCCTCTGACATCAACACATTATACTCACTCTGAGCAATACAAAGATGATGTTTTCTTTGGGGGTGGGGAAACTGCTGTCTGAGATTGTATTACGGAGCTCTCACCTGCAGCTGCACAGTCTGAACGAAGCATTTACCTGGAGATCTGCACAGCCCGACTGCCGTAATCAGAGCTACTTGTAATAATGGTGCTGCCACATTATGGCTGTAGAGGGAGTGAGGAAGAGATCAGCACAGAGAAGATGTGGGCAGTACAGCCATGTGTGAGGGAGTGAGCGTGAATCACAGTGCCCTGCAGATCACCACTCTCACTGGTGCTGTGGAGGAGGGGGGGGGGGGGGGGGGGGGACAGAGAGAGAGGGAAAGAGAAAGGGAGAGGGGGAGAGAGTGAGGGAAAGATAGAAAAAGATAGAGGGGAAGGAGGGAGAGACAGAAGAAGAGAGTATGAGAGAGAGAGAGAGAGAGAGAGAGAGAGAGAGAGAGCGAGAGAGGAAACGAAAGCTTTCAGTCCTGCTTAAGGACAGGAGAGGCGTGTTGCCATGGAGTGGGAAGATGCTTTGCCCACAAAGTCCCTGACAAATAAGGTTAAGGCAATAAATAGACAAAGAGATTGAGAGAGAAGAGAGAGACAAAGAGAGAGAGAGAGAGAGAGAGAGATGGAGAGAGAGACAAGAGAGAGACAGAGAAATAAGAGAGATAGACAGAGAAATAGTAAATGAGAAGTAATGTTACACTCTAACAGGACACATATGCAGTTTATAAACCTTGCAACACCCAAATTGGTTTTATAATGCAAAGATCAGTTCACATACCCCCATAAAAACATTCAAATAGAAAATAGAAAATGTGGATACGTAAGGGCCACTGTGAATAATGAAATAAAGAATTTACGTATGAAGTGACTCCCCCCGGAGATTCTGCTATGAAATATGAATATTAAAACAAGAATGTCAGTGGCATGTGCAGCCCAAAAAAACACTCAAATCCAAATCGTACCTGCCGGCTTAAAGCTGTGGTAAGCAAGATCCTCTGGGTATATATATGCACTATTTACTTTGAATACATACTGACAAAAATTCGTGACCAAAGTAAATTGTATGAGCTAGGGTCTGAGGGTTTGGTTTATGGGAGTGATTCAGATTTTATCATCCAAATGTAAAAACCCACAGGGTGTGACACTTTTGAGGCCCTACAGAGACCATGAGAAAAGGAAACCAAACTTTTAAATAGAAAGTATTGCTAACACTTTCCTCATTTCTCTTGTAGTTTCCCCGAAGCATAACAAATGCAATCCTTCCATGAGAAACACCTTTTTTTCATTTACTGACTTTTAGCTTAGGTCATCACACGAGTAGTGTCACGATTCCTGCTGACATTTAAATGAAACATGAATGAATGAAAGAATGAATGAAATAATCCTGTCATGTCAATCCCACATGTAATGTTTCTGAACACCTTTATTTGAGGTCTTAAAGCCTCTTCACTTTGTATCTTCTTATAAAGGCATGTGGTCACATGACAACCTCTCTTTTAAGTTCTGAAACTAACAGGCTCATTATGTTTCAATTATAGATGTATATATATATATATTAGTGGTGGGACTTTAACGCGTTAATTTCGATTAATTAATTACGGGAAAATTAACGCACTAAAAAAATTAACGCATTTTAACGCACGATACACTTTTGCATCGTGGAATGTTTCTCAGTGCACGAGTTCCAGGCGTACAGATTATATGGACGCACGATAAGATGAGCATGATGCAGATGACTAAAGAGGCTACGCTGGTGGATGGGAAATTTACATATAAGAAACTTCCAGATGGAAGTTCAAACAAAAATAGTGTTATTTACACTTTATGTAGGAAGGAGTTCGCTTATCACAGGAGCACTTCCACCCTTCGTTACCACCTCAACGCAAAACATGTTGCAGCTAAAGCTGGGCGTACACTGTACGATATTTTAAATCGTGTACTCAGCTCCAGCTCAAACTGTACGACTAACTCGTGGCGGAGAGTCGGCTCGTGGAGCTGCTTCAACAGTGCGATACTCTCACGAGGAGCGATTTGAATTTCAAACATGTTTGATATTCTTGCGACGCTGCGATTTCTGATCGGGAGTTGGTCGTGAGGTGTGAATCGCTCCTCGTTTACCTGTGTAAACTATACGATGCATGACACGCGATTGAGCCGAAACGAGTGAAAAATCGGCTGAAAATGGGCCAAAAATCGCACAGTGTACGCCCAGCTTAACGCGCAGGTCAGTAATGATAACTTAGCTGCTAAATGTATTCCTAGTACGATAGGGTGACCTAAACGTCCGCATTTCACATCCTGTCCCGGTCGTCCCGGGTTTTTTTTAAAGTGAGGAAATGTCCTGGTTTTTAAAGTACCTTCATTGGACCATTAAGACTGGATTAAACTCGCGAGTGACCGTAGCGCGCGACTCCGCACGCGTTTATAAATGACGCGTCATATTATTTGTGTTGTTCGCTCTCTGTGGTCGAAGATAAAGGCTTACAAGAAGCGCTGCACATTGCGTCAACTGATGCAAGTTATGAACTACCGTCCAGGGGGTGAGTTTCCCAAAACGTTCTTAGCACCAAGTACTTCTTAACCTCGTACGTAAGAACGAGGGAAAAAAACAGGTTATCGTGAAAGGGAAGTAAAACAGGTTATTGTGAAGAGCGCCACAAATGTGGCTCTGACTGGGGATCACTGGACCTCTGTTAGCAACAAGAATGATCTTGGTGTGACAGCTCATATTATAGATGATGAATGGAAGATCCAGTCATTTGACCACTTCTAGGCACTATGGAGATGCCTGTGGCAGAGGCCTGGGAAAGTTAAGAAAAGTATACCATCTAAAATGGTATTAAAAAACATCTTCTGATTTACTTCAATTCTTCCAATATCCTGAGCAAAACTCCCAAAATTAAACAACATTTTTGGTCAGAATTTCCAATGTTCTGAACTGTTTTCTGCACTCATATATTGGTCTGTGTAGTAGACTGGTGGAAAAATAAACAAGATGTTGAAGTTTGATTATGTTCATTGATTCATTCATCATTCAAACTTAAATTAATATTTCTCATGTTAAATACTGAAATGCGATTAAAATGCGATTAATTTCGATTAATTAATTACAAAGCTTCCGATTAATTCGATTAATTTTTTTAATCGCGTCCCACCCCTAATATATATATATATATATATATATATATATATATATATATATATATATATATATATATATATATATATACACAGAGGCGGTCTTTGCATAGAGGCGTTGGAATAGTTGGACAATATATATATATATATATATATATATATATATATATATATATAGTCCAACTATTCCAAAGTTCCCAATACAGAGTGGATAGCTATGTGGCCAACAGCAAGGTGACTAGAGTGTAAGGAATTCTACATTACTTCTTTACTCTGCCTATCAAATCCATGGGCTGTCTGAAGCACGGGATGAGTGTGTGTAGGGTTGCCATGCTTAAAGTAGCTATCTGATTAAGAACTGCAGTGAATCCCCCTAGCGGTCAATTCTGGGAACAACAACAACAACAACATCAACAACAACAACAACGGCATCTACAACACAAACAGTGACATGCCACATATGCAGGCATATAAGTATGTTAATAAAATGAAAACATGTTCATGTTCCTGCTGATTTCGTTAGTAGCGACACGCCTGTGGGTGGACAGCTGAAATCTCCCCACGTTTTTTTTTTTTTCAACAGATTGGTCACTTTTAGTTATCCAAAAGACAAAGAGCAAAATGAGAGGTGACCGTGTCTTTTCAGTCGCTGCCCCAAAATTATGGAACGATCTCCCTTTTCACATCAGGCAGGCTGACTCACTCTCTGCTTTTAAATGCGCTCTTAAAACACATTTTTTCTCTTTGGCTTTTAACCCAGTCTGAGATGTTGGTTCTTATTGTTTATTGTTTTAACTGTGGTTTTTCTTTTATACGTATTTTAAACCTGTATGCTCTTATTGTGTACAGCACTTTGGCCACTGACATTGATTTTAAAGCGCTCTATAAAGTTTGAGTTGAGTTTGAGTTTTAAGGTGATGCTGTCGAGACACTAACGAGCTGCTGGCTGATTGCAGACAGACACGGTGCTAATACAGCGCCTCTTCCTTGCCTGTCAGTCTTCTCAAGGAAGTAGCAGGATATCAGAGGAGATTATCTGTGCCTTGGACACATTACACATGAACAGACAGACAGAAAGAAAGATGTTAGATAGCTGAATCAGGGGAATGCAGATCAACTGATTATTGAGTCATTAATACTCTTTTCCTAGAGTACCCGGAAAAGCAGACCTGAAATTAGCAGTGGCTGGGTTGGTGAGTCTGCGCTAACTCTGCTCTAATGAAACCCTTTCAAAGTGACTCGCTCTATGGGGTCAGTCAAGGAGGAAATCCATTTCAAGTATATCTAACAAATCACTGCGATCAGGCTCTTCTTTAAGGATGTCCCCCAGGAGTCTTGCTGACAGGCCTTTCATGCTCTCTGCTCTGTGATCAGCGCGGCACCTGGCCCTCTCAGCCCGCTCTTGGCATCCAAGCAAAAGTTCAAAGCTTAAGCATCAAGCATCAGCACTTATTTCTGAGCACCACCCAGCGAAACCTTTCTCATCACTCGTCTGGCCGTGAGTCTCTGCGGCAGACGGGTGTCTGGACAACCTTCCTCTGTCCTAATCATGTCTTCACCCCTCCCCCTGCTCTTCCGGTCAAACAAAGCACTTGATAGGGAGAGCAGCTGATGCCGGACCCCAGTTGAAGTGGGGGAGCCCCCAGTGTGTATGGGGAGGTGAAGTCTAAGTCCAGGAATGGCCCCGCCTTATGCCTACAGCTCCAGTACATCTGAGAAGCAGACAACTCTGATCTGCTCATCACTGAGATAAAAGAAGGAATTCCAAGCACTTTGGGTCAATTCAGGTGGGGCATGTGTGTGTGTGTGTGTATGCGCATGTGTGTGTGTGCATCCTTCAAAATATTGCTATTCCATACAATTTCTTTTAATACAGTAGGCATGGAATCCATTTCATATTATGTAGGGTCACAGTGCCCCCTCCGTTCCCTGAGAATCAAAGGCACAAATCCTTTGTGTGTGTACAACAGCTGTGTGATGGGATCAGCCTCTACTCAAAGGGTGAATTGTATGTGTAAACAGGCATATGTTGTATGGTGGACTCTGACCTTCAATGTGAAGTAAAAAAACAGCACACATTATTGACTCTGAAAAGATCCAGAAAATCTCTAATACAGCCAGAGACAAAATAGTCTCAAAAGATTAAATATTTTACTTTTGCCCACTTTATCTAAAACCACCATCTTTGCTATGCATAAAACATGTACTGTAGTGAATGAGAAACCCCTGACAGAGCTGCTTGACTTCAGGCCAGCGAGGAACGCAGCTCAGTCAGATGATGCATGGTAAACACAGCATGAGCCTGGGGCCACTGCTGTCATCAATTTCTTAACGTGAAATTCAGCTCATGGGTAGTAACTCCTTGTTTTCTGCCACATATAAAACACAGGAGATCTCTCTCTCTCTCTCTCTCTCTCTCGAAGGGAGAGGTTGGTGAAGATATAGGTCAGCTGCACTAACTGTACAAGTGGATGTATTGGTTGTGTGTTCTACTGAGTCTTAAAGAACTACACAGTACGTAGCTTGAATAAAAGACAATGGCGTCCCTCAAGAGGTATCCTCCACTGCTGGTTCTCCACGAGTACACTGCGATAGAAGTCACATATCTGCTGCCAAGTTGTGGTCCAGTGCCACATTTTGTCCCTGGCCAACAGATTATCTCTCTCGCTTTCTCTCACCCAAATATGCACACGTACATCATCCAGCCCTTTTCTCATAGGACCGACAACTGGTGAGCTTGGTCCCACAGAGGATACCTAAAACGCACTCAGGATCTCAAGACAAGGGCCTCTGTGTGTTAGCCTCTTCTGAATAGACTGCTGACGCAATGCAGACCTGCTACGGCTGGCTTTACTTCTGTCAGACCTCCTGCACTTAAGACCGACCATCATGGTTAAGACTGCTGATATACAATGAAGAAACGAATAAAAACTTGCACCTAACTCCAGGCTTCTTGCAAACACGCATCCTCTAAGCATGGTTATAACAGCCTGGCCTGATGCAGGACCTGATTGGTGGATTCAAGAAGTGACCCAGTCTGCGAAACTGGATCCTGTCCAATAGAGCATATATGTTCCAATTAAACTTTCACTGAATAACCTCTGTGCAAAGGTGCTTAATGCCATTATTCTGAAATTAGTTAAGTCGTTAAGGGAGTCTACCTCTGTCCCACTTTATCCGGTTGTAAACCTGCACCATGGCCTTGTTACTACTTGTGTAACTTGTGCAACAGGAAAAGCATTGGGACACAGAAAACACTGTTTCACAACAGGATAAAGCAGCAGTCAGTGCAGTCCATTACATTCATGCCATTTTCCCATCAGCAATCCATCATTAGATCACCAATCAGAAAAGCTGGCTGAGAGCCAATCAGCACCCAGTATGAGTTGTAGCGTGAACAACACCTGCTCTCACACACATGTGCATTTTTTACTTCCCCACAGAAAACAACAGAAAACACAGACCATTGTAATAAAATAACCACTTCACTCTGATTATGGGATACATGGTATTCACAAAATCAGAACCATATAAAATGCTTTTGAAGAAAATGATCCTTAAAAAAACCTCATCACAGGTGGCAGACATAAGCACTCTTTATACTGGAACATGATCTACATATAACACACGAGCACTTAAACAATAGCACCGTTGCATAACTGTTACATCAGCAACTCAGGTCATCTCCCATTGAGTCAACAACAGGCCACAGTCACAGAAATGAGTTCCTGTCACAGCGAGGACAGCGGAGAGGATTCAACCCAGTCCACAGCACCATCAACCTTCTGATCATTACACACAGAGTAGAGGAACGGAGGAAAAAATGGAGGAAAATCCCAAGGCTGAATATTCGGCTCTTCTCACGCACACACACTCACTGTTGAACGTCCTGCGATGGGCCCGGGTCTTCCAGGGCTGCTGGCGGATCCAGCGTAGCCGTCGAGGCAGGTCCATGGCCTCGGTGCCAGGGTGTGCCCACCGCAACCCGTCCGCTAACCTCACCCCCAACGCGGGCTCCTTCTCCTCATCTCCAAGGTGAGAGACGGACCCTCGGTGGGTCCTGGAGATCCTCGTCTGACCGAGTGGTCCAGCTCTTTTTGTTGTGATACGGGCTGTGTGTGCGTCTCTCCTCTCCTCCGTGCTGTTTGTGATACCTCAGCTCTATATTTTATGCATGAGTCAGGGGAATCTAACCCACCCACCACCACCCCACAGCTCAGGGTACTACAGGCAGAGCCTAAGCTACCTCGGCCCAAAGAGCTGATCTTATTCACGGCCAGCATCTGAGAACAGGAACATGGACACTCACACTGAAATACGACTCCGAGTCTCCTAGAAGGGGAGCGTTGGATAAAAGGTTAATTTATACACATTACCACTTGGAGTATTCTGAATAAATGCATCCCAGCATGGAATGAAACTCATTCAAATACTAAATATATCCTTATATAACCTTGTTACTACTGTTCCTGTACATCTCAGAGCTGGTCAGGTAACAGCTTCTGTAGATGGGTTAAAAGATCATGTTTCAAGAAGCTAGACAATGCCTATATACAAACCAAGTGAATTGTTGTCAAGTAAACATTACACACAACACGTCTGAACAAAGTAGAACTCTTAATCTCCCATGTCCTGGAGAGCCAATTGTAAATTCAAGACAATTATAAACCAGATCTGCCTCTGAACTGTGATGATTGTGATGACTATGGTGACCTCTAGAGGACTTACCCATTCACTACATTCATAAATGACAACCGATGTATAGCCTAGTTTATCATGTTTATTATCATTTGGTACATACAATTCTAAAATAGAAAAACACAACTCAGTCAAAGAGTTGCAAAAAAAAAAAAAAGTTTAAAATTGCACAGGTGAAATGCATAGAAAATGTAAAAGCTCACGTTGTGAAATGGTGACATATCCACCACAGAAAAACAGTGACCTGACAATATTGGACTGGAATATTTTGAATATTTGATTACATGTCATGATTCTGAGGTAGACCCATCTACTCTACTAGTTATACTAAACTTCGTCTGAAGCACGCACATGAACTTACACTGAGTTACAAATGTACAAATATGATGGGAAACAGCTCAATGTGACTCAATATAAACAGTTTAGTTGTGCTATGACTTTGGTCATCACCTTCACAGGAGGTATGTGTGGTAACCATACAGTACTCTTACCGCATGCAGTACGATAAGAGGTTACATTTTCTGTTTCACAAAATCGCTCTTCATACTACAGAACACAAAATCAGGAGGCGGCGTAAGATTACAGAATTCCAGGCGGAAGAACAGGATGAAGGCCATTTTATAACGTAACCTCTTCTCAAACCACTAGTAAACCATTTTAAAACAAGGTCTTGTTATAAACATGATTCTATTGCTATCAGGTCAGAGAACAGAGGTAGAAACTCTTTTCTTTAAAAAGTCACAATATGATAAAAACAAGATAAAAAAAGAGTGTAGGAAGCACTAAGAATGTTCTAAAACTTACAACAGTTTAGATAAAAGCAAGGGAGTCCTTCCTGTCTCTTCCTCCATATAGCTTTGAGTTATAGCTGCTCACTAATGTGTACCAAACTGCAATAAAATCTGAATATATTGCTATTTGTTTTTCATAATGAAATAAATAATAATGGCTTTGGTCAGAGGTTCACAACCCAGTCACAGTGGCCACTGAAATGAACGTGTTTAGTTGTGCTGGGAGTTGGAAGAGAATCAAGAGTGTCTGAGAAGATCTGAGGTCTGGAAACCCAGATTCAGGTTGTACAAGACTATTACTGGAGAGCCAAAGACCTGCTGAATAACACATACAGCTTTACTATACAGATTCTCTTAAGATAAAATGGGTGTGTTCAACTAAATCCTGCAGTCTGAGACAAAGATGGTGCCCACGGCCGGTCTTTGGTCAGTACGGATGGACAGGAATGGTATAAAGTGATGTAGGAAATACTCTGTGGCATTTAATTTGATGCTGACATGAGATATGGATTGGAGATCTTACATTATGTATCTAATCATAATGTAATTTTACTACAGGATGTATGTACAATATTTGACCCATTTGCACGGGATAAGAAATCTCAGCATAAATTACAGAGGTGGGAGTGGCTACTCAAAATCTGCATTGCTGTCACCTTGAAAAAATTTACATATGCTGTTCACGACTAGAAAACACAGTATGACATCTGTCTCCCAGAAAAGGCTTTTGGTGGTAAAAAAGGGCACAAATGTTAGTACAGAGCATCAAATGCAAGACCAAAATAACAAAATAAATAATTCAAATATAAACTATATTGCCCACCAACATAATCACCTGAATAAATATAGCAAATAAAAATGTTTATAACTTATCTACAGTCATCTTTGTGCCATATACAGCAAAACTAAATGCTTCGAGTACCTCTACATTTAAGGGAAAAAAAGCTCCTTTTGCACAGGATATGACAGAATATATACACACATTGATTTTCAAAGGATTCATTTAACCTGAGGTTATTTTATGGCTAGTTTCACAGAAGGTAAAAGGCCTAGTAATCTTTACTGATGTGGATATGCAGTTGGTATAAATGACGCACTTGTCCGGGACAAAAATCAGTGAGATTTGTGAGTGTGTGTGTGTGTTCAATCAGGTGCTCTCATCTGTTATAGTGTTATCTTAGCATTCACCTGAGTCTATGGTCACTGAGATTGGAGGCTAAAATATGTATAAATCACCATAAGATATTAAAATTATTAAAACCATGGTTCCCTGAATTAGCTGGAATGGAACAGTCTGGGCCTTTATGATCATTCAGTTTTATCCATTTCAGGTAGGTTGTCGAGGTCAAGGCTGGGGTCCGCCACACAGCAGACACACAGCTTCTGTGTGTACAATGAGACCACATCTGAAACAAAGAAAGTTTGTAGAAGGTGCTTATTGGCTCATTATATTACATGAAATTGTCTATCACAAATCTTCAATTAGTCCATTTAGATGGCAGCCAACACAACAACCTTAAAGTTCACATAAGTGCTCCTGCATGTAATCTCAAACCTGTCAAATCTCAAAGTTCTTTTGACAACATCAATCCAAAAGAACCATCGTAAGAACATAAATACATGTATTGAAGACCAATGTTTTGCTCTGTAATTAGAGCAAAGAGAGAATTTGCTTGCAACCTAATGGCATTAAGGCTGAAACACCAGGGACATGTGGAACCCTATTCATATTAAAAGAGCTTACAGAAAGCCCAGCTTAGAGACCTGCATTAGAAATCTGCATTCCTCACTGTTAGTAAGATTTAAAGTCCATTTCAGTATTTAGAAGAAAAATTGTACCTGATATTACTTCAGTGTGGGCCTGACAAACAGACAATATTTTAAATAGTATTTTTTTCTTAGCTGCTCAGCTTCTCAAACCAGATCAACGGTATTTTGTAAATACCGATTTGTCCAAGAACATATTTAACTGATTAACTTTTCATTCTTTCTAACCAAACCTTGGTTCCGAAGAATTAAGAGTCTGAAAATGCCCTTTACTGCATCTGTAGCCTCACCATTCTGTCACAAAATAAGGGGCATATGGTTGTTTCAAATGTTTCTAATGTTGACATGGCCCTGGTGGTCAACAACTAGTTAGTATGTTACTGGTCCAACAAACATGTCATACAAACATGTCATCACATATCCCACTGTGTTTTAAATCTTAACAAACTTTGCAATTCAATGATAGCATGATGATATTTGATCCAATGATGACATATAGCGTAAGCTGTTGTTACTGCTGTGACTATTAGGCTGACGGGAGATGTTGGTGTCCTAATAGCTCCATCTCTACACACTCTCACTACCATCAGTTCAGTATCTTTAGCTTCTTTTTTGTGAATCGTAGACTATTGCATAGAATCATATAGCACACATAAGCAACCTGTGGTATTTTATATATACTGCTCAAAAAAATAAAGGGAACACTAAAATAACACATCCTAGATCTCAATTAATAAAAATCTTTTAAATCAGTTGAAAATCTCTCATTTCTACCTGTTGTCTGTTCCATTTGCACAAGAGCAGTTGAAATTGATTCACAACAATCAGTGTTGCTTCCTATCTGAATACGAAGTGTGGATGACTTGGAGTTACATTGTGTTGTTTAAGTGTTCCCTTTATTTTTTTGAGCAGTGTATATACACAATTGAAAATGAATGTCAATTAAAATATTTTCCCTGAACACATTACTAACTGGAACATTCAATACTACAATGGGGAAAATAAGTATTTAGTCAGTCACCAATTGTGCAAGTTCTCCCACTTAAAAAGATGAGAGATGATGTCAATTACCGGCCTAGGTAGACCTCAACTATGAGAGACAAAATGTGAAAAAAAAAATTGAGAAAATCATTTTGTCTGACTTGTAAAGAATTTATTTGCAAATAATGGTGGAAAATAAGTATTTGGTCAATAACAAAAGTTCATCTCAATACTTTGTTGTATATCCTCTGTTGGCAATGACAGAGGTCAAACGTTTTCTGTAAGTCTTCACAAGGTTGGCACACTCCATGCAGATCTCCTCTAGAGCAGTGATGTTTTGGGGCTGTCAGCGGGCAACACGGACTTTTAACTCCCTCCAAAGGTTTTCGATGGGAGACTGGCTAGGCCACTTCAGGACTTTGAAATGTTTCTTACGAAGCCACTCCTTTGTTGCCCTGGCAGTGTGCTTGGGATCATTGTCATGCTGAAAGACCCAGCCACGTTTCATCTTCATTGCCCTTGCTGATGGAAGGAGGTTTGCACCCAAAATCTCACAATACATGGCCCCATTCATTCTTTCATGTACACGGACCTGTACGGGTCGTCCTGGTCCCTTTGCAGAGAAACAGCCCCAAAGCATGATGTTGCCACCCCCATGCTTCACAGTTGGTATGGTGTTCTTTGGATGCAACTCAGCATTCACTGTCCTCCAAACACGACGAGTTGTGTTTTTACCAAATAGTTCTACTTTGGTTTCATCTGACCATATGACATTCTCCCAATACTCTTCTGGAACATCCAAATACTCTCTAGCAAACTTCAGACGTGCCTGGATATGGACTGGCTTAAGCAGGGGGACACGTCTGGCACTGCAAGATCTGAGTCCCTGGCGTCGTAGTGTGTTGCTGATGGTAGCCTTTGTAACGTTGGTCCCAGCTTTCTGCAGGTCATTCACTAGATCCCCCCTTGTGGTTCTGGGATTTTTCCTCACCGTTCTTGTGATCATTTTGACCCCACGGGCTGAGATCTTGCGTGGAGCCCCAGATCGAGGGAGATTAGTAGTGGTCTTGTAGGTCTTCCATTTTCTGATTATTGCTCCCACAGTAGATTTCTTCACACCAAGCTGCTTGCCTATTGCAGATTCAGTCTTCCCAGCCTGGTGCAGGTCTACAATTCGGTTTCTGGTGTCCTCCGACAGCTCTTTCGCCTTCACCATAGTGGAGTTTGGAGTGTGACTGTTTGAGGTTGTGGGCAGGTGTCTTTTTATACTGTTAACGACTTCAAACAGGTGCCATTAATACAGGTGATGAGTGGGGGAAAAAGGAGCCTCTTAAAAAAGAAGTTACAGGTCAGTGACAGCCAGAAATCTTGCTTGTTTGTAGGTGACCAAATACTTATTTTCCACCATTATTTGCAAATAAATTCTTTAAAAGTCAGACAAAATGATTTTCTCATTTTTTTTTCACATTTTGTCTCTCATAGTTGAGGTCTACCTATGATGTCAATTACAGGCCTCTCTCATCTTTTTAAGTGGGAGAACTAAATACTTATTTTCCCCACTGTATCTAAAAAAGTCAGCACATATAACGTGATTAATCTCATTTACAAATAGATTCCCAGCTGCTCTAAAACATCCGACTGAAAAGCTAAAAAGAGTTTGGATTTTAGACGTGAGACTCCATTGAGTGGAGCTCGTGTACCTACTGTCTGGCCAGAGCTCCAGAGCCCCGGAGACCCGGAGACCCAGAGCCCCAGAGTCCCGGAGACCCAGAGCCCCAGAGCACCAGAGCCCCGGAGACCCAGAGCCCCAGAGCACCAGAGCCCCAGAGCCCCGGAGACCCAGAGCCCCGGAGACCCAGAGCCCCAGAGACCCGGAGACCCAGAGCCTCATATCTTTGCCGGGCGTGCAAAGCAGCAAGTGCAAAAAACAAACAAAAGCTTGACAAACTTGTTCAGCATGCGCAACAAGCCAGTCAGCAAAGGGCCAAACATAGAGATACTGGCAATGAATTCATCTTGAACATAACACGAGAGTTGCATTGAGTACATTTATATTTGCAATTTCCGATAACTATATTCCGATAACATACTATACTATACATTTATACTACAATGCTTAGTAGCAACAGAAGCTTGTTTAGGCAAGCATCAACCAAATGTTCATGTTACCCGTCAAAAACTACTTTAACAGACAGTAAAGATTCTGATTTGCTTGTGCATTAATAAACAGACCTGTTCATGAGTTTTAATGTAACCAGTTGAATGTTCTATAAAAACATCAGTAATCCACCTAAGCTACAGGGCCAATCCTGCAAACGTGAAGCAGGCACAGCTAGAGGGACGGACTACACACCTTGTATCGTACTAGACAAAACATTTTCACCGCAGCCTAAACTAAGCACGTAAACCAGAAAACTAATTCTGGTTCTCACCATTTTTGGACAGGCAAAAAGCAAAGCTGCTTGCAATCCTACTCCATCCACTGAATGGTACACAGATAGCACCAACGTCACGTGAATCATCCGTGTGCTAATCAGGGATGTGTCTGGGACAGCGTCTGCGTCCCCATTGGCCAATGCTGATATCTCCCAAAAGATTAGTATGCCACTACGTATGAATTCCGGCCCCAGACTACTGCTACTCACTGAGCATTTGTCCCAGGAAGGCGGGTCTGGAGCTGGCGGGCAGGTACACACACAGGTAGTAGACTGGAGCTCCAGAAAGAGCCACTGCAATCCCCACCAGAGAGTTCACTGTGTCACTGTAGAGTGGTACCACCACCAGGAAAACAGTGCACACACAGTACACTATGGGAAAGAACAGACTCAACTACACACACACACACACACACACACACACACACACACGTGCTGTCAATGCAGTCTAATGAATATACAGAGAAGCCTGGGCAAAAGAGCAAGAACTCACCTTGACAGGGCGGGGCATCTCTGGAGCCTTTATGCGCAGGTAGATCTGACTGGCTATGGAGAGGCCAATGAACAGCCAGTAATTAAAGCTGAAGTAATTAATGAGTTGGAATACATCCCTCACAAACAGGTAAAGTAAGGTCATGGCACCCTAGGGAACACACACACACACACACACACACACACACACACACAGGCCCATGTTCAAGAATGCAGTTTCTGCAGGGGAAGGGTTACTTGAACATATGTTTGGAAAAAAAACCAGATGTGTCCTGTGTTCACTCACGTTGAAGAGCAGAGCAGGGATGGGTGTATAACGCTTAACGTGAATCATGGACAAAACGTTGGGTAAATGGCCCTCCCGCGAACCTACGAAAAACAGCCTGGGGGGGAAAGAACAAATCACGCTACTCAACGGCTGCTCAATTCTGTTGAATTTGCATTTAGTAAAATCAACGACTGGTTATTTAAGTCATTCAAAAGGGTATAAGAATAATCTTGGTTTAAATAAACTCCAATAAAAACATGATGACAGCCCTTTGTTCTCCGAGGTAGTAGGAAGGGCTTCTGCAGTGATTTTTTTTCAGGCTAACACACGCTGTTCCTATGTAGAGTGTCTTAGCCTGGACCCTGGCAGGACGCTGCGTTAAGATGTTATGCGCCCTGCAGGTATTCACCCACCTGGAGGCAGCAATGATGGAGGAGTTGAGGCCTCCGTAGCAAGAGATGGCAACAGAGATGGGGATCAACCAGCGTGCCCAGCCCAGGACGCTGTCAGCAAACGTCTGTACACAGAGGGCGCATACGGGTCATGCAGATTTCACAGAGAGACAGTAAGACAGGAACTAATGCAGATAAGTCAACAAGCCTGGGTTAGCCATGTCAACAAGAGCTTTGTATGACAAACTTTATTGTAAGCAGTCACTGAATTCAACTTTGAAACTAGCATCTTTCTAGAAAAACAAGCTTTAAAAGACAGTTACTAAGGTGTACGATATCGGGATGCACCGGGTTAATTGCTAGGCAACGGGGCATGTGGTAGATAACAACAGAGCCTCTAGAGACACACAACTGCCTGAAGCTTCACTGGATCAGATAAAACAATCAAATCTGAAATGCATTGAACATCTGCTGCCAATTATGACCAGGATCATGACTTTATGGAGTTAACTATGTTGTGTGTGTGTGTGTGTGTGTGTGTGTGTGTGTGTGTGTGTGTCTGTGTGTGTGAGAGAGAGAGAGAGAGAGAGAATCTTGTTTAACATCTATCACTTCATGTGTAGACAAAGACAGAGACAGACAGCACACATCAGAAAGATGTAAAAGAAAGGCTATCCCGATGTAGTCTCATCTTCAACAGGCCTTATCCTATGGCAGCCCATGTATCAGAAGAACAGAGCGACTCACCACGGCCACAGCCTCACTGTTCAGAACGGTGTCCATATCCAACACTGTGTAATAAGCAACGTTCGTCAGGAGGTAGATCACCGTAACGATGGGCATGGAGATCGCTATTGACAGAGGCAGATTTCTGGGGAAATAAAAACGGTAACCCAAAAAGACAGTTATACTGGTGTATAATATGCTACCATAAAATGTCAATTCATCACCGAGATCTGAGCAAAGGGCGAAATGTCTTCTGCCCTGTTTCAGGTCTGACGAGTGTTTGGGGCGGGTGATTAGATAAGGGAGATGATAGGCGGTGATTTGAAGAAGCCACTGTAGCCCCACCTCTCTGGGTTCTTGATCTCCTCGGTGATGAAGTTGAGGGTGTCCCAGCCAGAGTAGGAGTAGAGGGCGGCGTACAGGGCCAGCGCCATGTCCCCCGCGTTCAGCTTCGACTTCTCAAAGGAGTTCTCAAAGTTCATCGCCTTTCCTACAACACCATCCACAGGCAGAAACAGTTACTATCTGCAGAAAGTACTAATTATCTGATTTAGCATCCTATTATCTATTTAGCGTAAGGTGATATTTTTCTTAAATAGCCTACCACCATCCTCTGCCCTTTAATTCTGTAATTCATCATCAGGAAATTAGATTTATATTTAACTTTTCTACCATTAACAGAGTTCCTCCTTAAAATTCTGAAAAAAAAAACGATTACCAGGAAGTTGGATTACACTTAACGTTGAAAATGTGAATGTTGTAAATCACATGTACCTTGGGCCAGTATGATAAACCCTGCAATGATGATGACGATAAGAGCCAGGACTTTGGCTACCGTGGAGATGACCTGCAGGATGGCGCCCCACTTTACTCTCATACAGTTCACAAATGTTAAGAGAGCTAGAGAGAGAGAGAGAGGGGGGGGCAATATCATATCATGTGTATACAAGATAAAAATCTAAATAATATCTTGATCATAAGCAGACTTTATGGCCTTCAGAATAGTCAGCCCTTTTTGAAATGCTGACACACACATTTGGACAATTTATGATTTACTGCATGTGACCTCAATTTGAACATTCTGATCATTCATCTGGGTGTTTTCGAGGTGAGCTGGCCCTGTAGCTCGAGAGCGACGCCCATACACACCCTTAACCACTCCCTTGATCACAATCACACACCTCTGACACACCCACCTGTACCTGTTCCCTGTTCTCCTCTTCCCCTTCCCTATATAAACAGGCCCAGTGAACCAGTGCTGCACATTCAACAGAGCGCCTTGTTATTTTGTAGTTCCTGTTGCGCCCCCTATTGCTGTGCTTGGGTTATTATGGAGATTAGAGATGCACCACTGTCACCCTTGCCTCCTTCCTTCCAAACGTCCCAGACCTTACGGGTGTCTACCCCTTAACTACAGCTTCCCTTTTCCTTCATGATTATGCTGTACCTATCCCGTCTGTCTTCATTAATAAAAACTATAGTTTACATCTAGAGACGGCGTGCACAGCTATACACATTGTCTCTGTGATACAGACGTTAAATGTAACTGTCAACATTTGTTTTTATAGGAGTGTCTAAGAGGTGTGTTGTAGTTAACGCATTACACTACTGACTCATGTCCAAGAAGTTGTATCCTTTCTCTGAATATTAGCTCCTATTAACTAAACAAATTTCCCCCTCAACTTGGGATAATGCATGAATTGTTTAACCCGGGCAATGGAAAACAACAATGGAGCAAACGCAACGAGTTAATTGTGAAGTGGTGTAGCCATTATCTCCTCAACACACTTGCTAACAAGTTATACCACATTCCAGAATCAACTTTAAGACACTTAAGAACATTTATGTCTTCTTTGGAATTTCAGAAGACTACTAAGGAATATTCTGACTGCTTTCAAGAGAAATCACAAAAAAATTTGCTTCTGATCTTTTGCACTGCAACTTCTTCACCATGTTCTACATAATTCATACATATTACAGTATGTGATACATATCACACACTGCTACCAAATTAAATGTGTTTGTGCAATACTGACCTCACAATTAAATAACTGCATGGTTATACATAATCACAGGTCAGACTAAAAAAAATTATTAAACTGTAAAATTGATGAGTATTTTTTTTCCCATTTATGCTGGTTTAAATGAAACAGTTTAAGAGCAGTGGCTGTGCCACAAAATGGTAGACCATGCACCATGCACATTCACAGAACAAGCGCTGAAACATGTATTTGGTAAATAAACACCCATCATTTGTTGATTCAGAATTCAAGACTGGCACTGGAAGCATCAGTAAAGAACCGAGTGTCAAGAAATAGGGTTCCATGGCCAAGCAGCACTACACAAACCCAAGATACCGATATGCAATGACAAACTCTTTCAGGAGTGATGTAACTCTCATCACCACTAAACTCTGTAGCACTGAAAACATGTTCTCTGGAGTGATGAATCATGCTTCAATATCTTACAGTCTGACTTGTGTTTCGAGTAGGTACCAGGAAAATACTACCTACTGACATGCATGTTGGTGCAGGAGGGATTATGACCTGGTTTTTCTGTGTATGGGCCAGGCCCTATAGAACCAAGGAATACAAAAAAGTAATGCTTCAAACTTTGTCGAAGGCCCCTTATGTTCCACCATGACCGTGCTCCTGAGTACAAACAAGATGGTTTGACTGGTCTGGTGTGGTGGAACACAAATGGCAGGCACAGAGTCCGCACCTCAATTCCACCGAACACCCTGGAACATTTTGATGTGTCTGACGTTGACTCATCTGTAGAAGATTAATGGAGGATCATTAAAAAGGGAGGTATCTGCATCATCCTGGAAGAATCTGAAGTGTATAAGTATTTCAACTACTGTTTTATTTGTATTTGTAGAATAAGTCAGCACCAAAGTCTCTGAACAGGTAAAACTGTTGCAACTTGTGAATGAACGAATGAATACAGCACCTTCGAAAAACCCAAGTGAAACCCACAGTTCTGAAAATATTCATCTTATATTCTGCAGGAAGTCTTCATGTTCACTGCAAATGCACTTAAGTCTTTATAGCTGTGAGCGAGGGATGTTTTTTTTTGCTAGACTTGGAATGTAGAACAGTTGTATTGCAAATAGGAATAAGAGTCCATAGGTTTACAACAGATGATGGTATTTAAACAAGAATTTCCAAACTTCACTGAAACATCCAAAAAATTTATCTTCATGCCAGGAAATATCATATTCCACAGTTGGGTGGAGAATGAAGACATGAACAGTTGGAGGTCTTCAAATTCTAGTATAGAAGTGAGAAGAGGACTGTCCCATTTTAATACCCAACCAACTCCAGTTATCATAAAATCCTGCTTCATCGTCTCCAGAACTGGGAATGTCTTAGTGGCTGAGTCTTAGACTGGTTTAGATCTTATCAAATTAGGCGTGATTATTATATTGCATTAGGTACTTCTTCCTTCACACATCAAGAAATAACTTGCGGGGTCCCACAAGGATCAATTCTTAGGCCTTTACTGTTTAACCTCCTTATGCCTTCATTGCCTATATCATTAAGAAACATGATATTAGTTATCATCAATATGCAGAGGACACTGAACTTTACATTTTTTTAGAAACTAAAGCCCTTACATCAATTACCTCACTGTTTGAATGCCTAGGAGATATAAAGACATGGATGGCTAATTATTTTTTGCTGCAACTTAAAGAGAAGACCAAGGTACTTGTTCTTGGTAGTGGGTCACAAAGTAAGGCTCAGACGTTTTTATATAAAATAAATCTGAAGGCCAAACAATGTGTTAAGAACTTAAGCATCACTTTGATAATGAGACCAGCTTTAAATCACACGTCATGACTACGTGCTGGACAGCTTACTTTCACCTTCGAAATAACGCTAAGGTCCGAGACATGCTCTCTCCAGCTGATAGTGAGAAACTTGTCCATGCATTTATCACATCAAGGTTAGATTAATTGTAATGCTGTTTTGTCTGCTCTCCCAAAGAGCTCTGTTTCACACCTGCAAAGAGTTTAGAATACTGTTGCAAGAGTCCTAACCTGCAGGAGAAAGAAGTATCATATTACACCAGCACCAGTTACCTGTCAGAATTTAGAATAGATTTTAAGGTTCTGGTAATGGTTTTAAATGTCTTCATGGCCTTGTTCCTCTTTACCTTAGTGAAATGATTGTTAGATATGTTCCAGTCAGGTCTCTCAGGTCTTCAAACAGTAATCTAATGGTGATTCCTAAAACCCAGTTAAAGATTGGAGAGAGTTTTTCCCCTTTGGCCTGGTCCCGTCTATGTCTTCTGTCCCAGCTGTTCCTTGTTTCTCCTTATGATTTTGTTCAGTACTTATCCTCTGTGTCTGAGGTTCAGTGTGGGTCAATGGTCGATGTATGAGCTTGTCACGTCTGTTCTGTCTCACTCTTTACTTATGCTCCCGTACACGATCTCATGGTGTTCCAGTCAGGTATCTCAGGTCTTCAAATAGTAATCTACTGGTGATTCCTAAAACCCAGTTAAAGATTGGAGAGGGTGTTTTTAGCAACTATGGCCTAAGGTTCTGGAACTCTCTTCCTGAGGAGTACAGACACATTTAATTCCTGTGCACCTTCAAGAAGAGCTTCAAAACCTTCCTGTTTAGATTGACATTTCTTTTGGGAATTTCTATAATTTTATCATTTTATTAAATTATTTCATTTAAATTAGAATTAGATTTTTATGTTTGTTTTCTTCTATTTATATTTTAATTTTTTTTTATTGTTCATTCATCTTTAAACTGTCAGGAAATGCTCCTGACTCCTCCCTCGGGTTCATCTGTGTCTGTGTGTGTGTTTATAGGTGTGTCTGTGTGTTTGTGGTTGTGTGTGTGTGTTTGTGGGTGTGGATGTGTGTGTCTTCATTTGTGTCATTTGGCTCACCCGTCTCTTGTCTATTTTGTGTAATATGTTACACTTGTGTCTAGATAATGTGAGCATTTGTTTGGTCTCAGTCTCTGAGCATCGTTATACGTGTTGTTTGCTAGTGCTAATCGTGCTATAGGTAATTAGAATTAAACCATTGTTAAAACAGCCATCTTGTGTTGGCATCCTGCCTCACCCTCCCTTGTTATATAAACTTATTTTAATATGTTATAAATTGTCTGTAAATCACTTTGAGTTGCATGTATGTATGAAAGGTGCTATACAAATAACGATAAGATTTCTATTATTTTAATTTTATTATTTTTATTATGACTATAAGATTTTTATTATTATTTGTAAGTAGTACTTGGAGTCAAAGGTGAAGCAGTTCTGAGCAGTTCTCAGTCTTGTGTGGTAGGCTTCTTCTCAGGTCTGTTTTAAATCTCTCAAACCACCTTCATTAGGGATGACCGCATATACACATTTTATGTCCATTATAAAAAGGTTGGCAGCTTACATTTGTTCTTTCAGGCATTCAAGGATTTGTAGAAAGTATTAAGAGCCTTTAATATGTGTAGGTAAGGACTAAACCATCATCCAGAAACTTGGTGAATATTTCTGTTGGGCAGGAACAATAAAAGAGTATAATGAGGATTATATAGAGTAAGATTCCATGCAGAATCACGGCTGTGTCTTGCTGAAATCTTACAGAGGACTGTAACTGTGGAGTGATGGAAGACTGTAACTATGGAGTGATGGAAGATAACTGGAGTGATGGAAGACTGTAACTATGGAGTGATGGAAGACTAACTGTGGAGTGATGGAAGACTGTGACTGTGGAGTAACGTTACTAGTGATGGAAGATAATTGGAGTGATGGAAGACTGTGACTGTGGAGTAACGTAACTAGAGTGATCAATGGTTAATGGTCGATGTATAAGCTTGTCACGTCAGTTCTGTCTCACTCTTTACTTGTACACAATCTCATGGTGTATTCGCTCAGTAAATGTATTTCTTCTTGGTGTTTCTGTGATTCTGTTTCTTAGCTCCTAGGGATGAAATGGTTACCCTTACTGTGTGCTCTTCCCTGGTCTTAGATAATACCCTGGAGGTTCATAGATTGTTCCTGTTTATCTGAGTGTTCATTGTATGTATGTTTCTATGTTTTGGTCCACTCATTTCACTAGTCTTTTATACCCTGGATGTATACCTGTTGGTTTCTTTACATTAGTTTTGCTGAACATGTTAATCCCTGTACCCTGCCGGTCTATTGTCTATGAGTTATCTGCTTGTTCCTTTCCTCTCTTGCTTTGCCAACAGTGTTGTCGGTGCTTCCTTAGTGTTGCTTGTTGTTCTGTTCTTAAGTGTATGTAGCTATCCTTTCTAGAATCTTCATCTTCGTGTTTCTACCCGGGGTCATGTCTCCCGTTAGAATTTACGTATTCTTGTTCATTGTGTCCTGTAGTTTTGTTCCCACATGTGTTATTTCTTAGTTGCCCTTCTCCTGTGTTCAGTAAACGTGCAGTACCTCAGTTTGGTGTCCCTTTGTCATTACGTAGCTGTTGTTCGTAGTGTGCTCAGTGTCTGAGTTCATTACGTAGCTGTTGTTCATAGTACGCTCAGTGTCTGAGTTCATTACGTAGCTGTTGTTCGTAGTATGCACAATGCGTGAGTTCATTACCTGCTTGAATACATTAACAATGCTTTTCCAATTCAATGCCAAAATGCTGTTATCTGCACATAGTATGATATTCCTGGGACTGCACTGGTTTATGAAAAATTTCACACCATCCACGTACCACACATTAAGAAGCCTGGACTCAGTCATTATGTCTTGACAGCTGACCATGACCTACTCAGCAGTTTACACTGTTATTCATTCGAGGAAATAAGCACAAACCTATTCTATGAACCAAGTGAAATAACACAGGTGTATTTCTGAGCACAGATAACTCACCTACAATGACAGCTGCGATGAGGCGAACCGCATCGTTTGGAGCACTGCAGGTGTTGTAGAACGGCTGGACGAGGTAGATGGAGAAGGTGAGAGCAATGACAGCCTGGCAAGCTGGTTCCACGATCAACAGCGATGCCCACAGGCGAATAAAAGCCAGGAAGCCTCCGAAGGACTCCAGGATGTAGGCATAACTCGCACCCGACTTGCGGATCGTGGTGCCAAGTTCCGCATAACACAGGGCACCAAAGACAGAGAAGATGCCGCCAATAGCCCACACCACCAGCGACAGGCCGAAAGACCCCGTGTGGAGCAACAC
Organism: Brachyhypopomus gauderio; assembly: GCF_052324685.1. NCBI lineage: Eukaryota > Metazoa > Chordata > Actinopteri > Gymnotiformes > Hypopomidae > Brachyhypopomus > Brachyhypopomus gauderio. The sequence continues at coordinate 10,814,803 of NC_135216.1, read as the reverse complement.
GCCCTTTGGGGATATAAAAATTCCAGAGCCAATCATATTGCCCACGATGAGGGAGACGCCGTGCAACAGAGAGATTTCCTGTTTCAGGCGCATGGAGGCGACTGAGTTTGTGTCCCCTGGTTTCCCCATGACCTCGCTATAAGAAGGGCCTCTGGATATTTGATCACTAGGAGAAAATAAAGAAAGGGGTGGGAGAAGAAGGAGGAAAAAACAAACAGGACTTAGAAACAGTGGAGAACGGTGGAGCCAGGATCACCGCAGTGGTGGTTATATTTCATGTTCTACTTACATGTCAAACAAATATTTAGTCAGGAGAGAAACAAACTTCTTATACTCAAAAGCTTCCTCAAAAAAAGATAAGAAATAGGAACAAAATCACATAGTACTTTGCTACCAATGCAATCAAGTACACATTTCTGCAGGTGGGAAAAAAAACATTAACACTTAAATACAAACCGGACTGACTTTTCACAGGATGAATGTATGCCATCGACCACAGCATACCTGAACGCCTACACGATGAGGTTCGGTGCCTTCCTTATCTTATTTGGCTGCAGCTAAACATTAAGTTTATTATCACCCTATACCTGTGTAACGAAAAAATCTATTCTCACATATTTAGTAACACAAATTACAGCTTTTGAACGTTGTTGAGTTCAGTCTACTCCTTCTGGCTACGGTTGGTCGTATCTGAAGACGTTTGACAGCCTTCAACGTGGATGTTGCGTCAGTCACCCGACATCCATCTTCAGGTCACCATTAGGAGCAACGCTAACGCTCACATGTTTCATTCAGCCCTCTTACTTTGTCGAGAGGGATAACTTGCTCGCTGGCTGACTCGTATTCATTCGTTGAATCGCCCCTTTGCGACCGACCTTCAAAGCATATCTTTATTTTCTAGCTGTACAATAAATACTCTGATAAAGTGGAGATGAGGTAGCTGGCTAGGCAGCGTGCCAAACACGAGCTGCTACCGGGTTTTCCTCGTTTCCCTAGCTAGCTAATACATAACCGAATACCTCAACTGAATACCTAACTACTCTACACCCGCACTAAAGGTGGATACTTATTATTTGGGCTTTCTGGTCTTATGTTGTAAGCCAAACCGAATTTAAAGGCAGTTACTTAAATTGTGTCCAGGTTGTGTTCACCTACGGCGGTGTAAACGCGCCCCAAGCTGTGTGAGCTACATTAACGTTACAAACATGAGTGTATCTGGCTTAGATCTTACTAGAACTTACTGTTTCAAATTATTACACTTCGGCACCAGAAAATAACGCTTGACAAATAACATTAAAAACATTCTAACAGAACTACAAAATGAACAAAAATACTGATGGCTATAGAGAGGGTTTAATACATGATAATAACCGTCTTACCTTGTCGCGGCGCTGTGGAGATGCACAAGTTCTCCGCCTCGCCAGAGACGAGCATGAACTCCACAACTGAGGAGCTCTTTTATGAGCCCCAGTGTTTCCCGCCTCTTCACGAGAATAAAACACAATACGTAACTACTGGGCTCAGGTGAATACGTTTATTTAGTGAGAGTATATTTATCTATGCACATTACAGTTAAGAGTATGTATATGTAAAGCGTTCGGGAGATGCAAAACTGCACTTCAAAACAAAACCTACAGAAAATGTACTTGTAGAAATACACAACACACCACTGAAGATGCTAACTCGTTCCCAGTTAAATGTCACATTCAGGTAAAATTATATGACAACAGACCCCATAAAATTCCAATTCTGAACATCTGCTGACCTTACAATGTTAATAACTAATATTGTAATGGGTGTCCATTAGTCCTGTGGCTTTTATTGAACTCCGGTCACCTGGCCTTGCTCATGAAGTCCCACAGACATGTGCGCAGTCCTAATCAAATGTAAAATACATATATATCAAATATCAAAATATCAAAATGATTTTATTGGTACAGGTTTATTTACAAAAATATTTGTTAATTATAGAGTGTTTCCATCAATGCGTTTGTAGTGTTTAAAGTAATGCTTAAAGAGATCTTACATAAACTAGCAAACACTCGTTACAGTGTTTCATTTTGCACTTCCCTGCAGTTTTACACCAAAATGCCAGAGGGCGCTAAAAGCAGCAACAATGATACCCGCTCTGTACATGTATAACAACAACAACAACGATGATAATAATAATAATAATAATAATAATAATAATAATAATAATAATAATAATAATAATAACAATAATGAGCTGGGTAGGGGGGTATTCAAGAAAGCGGGTTTAACAAACATTAAAATTTAACTCGTACAGTCTTCAATCACTCCACAGTTAGTCCTCTGTTAATCCACTACTAATCATAACATTCCAGCAAGACACAGCCCTGAAGCTCGACCCGGCCCAGAGATATTAACCTTCCTCTAGGAAGTGACCGACCCGTTTGTAGGTTTTAAATGCATAAAAGTACCACATAAATGTGTTTATTGCATCAAGACTTTTTGGCTTTGACAGGAACTTCTATTTAAACAAAAAATATTAAAATGCTTAATAATTATTAAATGCTCTTGTTAAAATTATGACTTTTCTATTAGTATAATTAGAAAACAATTATAATTGCCAAAACTAATAACATAAACACACTATATACCAACAGCCCACAGCAGCTCTTCCTCCAACCGTTTGATCTTCAGTTAGGAGCTTCTGTCTTTGCCTTTTGTACAAAACTAGGAAAGACAGACATTTCCAGACATGTAAGGCCAAATCAGTTTAGAGTTGTGTATACTGTTGTGTATGCTGTCAACAGAAATGCCCAGGCGGGCAGAACAAACGTATTAAAACTAACAATGTCATAGATAAAGAAACATAACAACGTAACCGTGAGGTAAGAAATTAAATGTAATGTAGGCAAACATAAATACTTTAAAAGGGAACACAACAACTCTAGCAAAGGAACAACAGCCAATACGAGTTTATAGAGCTGCAGAATTGTATAGCCTAAAGCCTATTTAGCCTATTATAACCACGTATCAATTATATCGTAGTTTTGCACGCGTGTGTGTGTGTGTGTGTGTGTGTGTGTGTGTGTGTGTGTTAAGATCATGTTTAAAGAAGATCAAGATGTTTAGAACATGGCTTTCGATTATTGATATCGGTGATATCAAAATATTCATTATGTAGCGTTGTACCACCATCTAATGGACAAAAAGAGAATTTCCACGCAAAACGGAGCGCATGCTCAATCTGTCAGCTTATTTACCTTTTACCGAGATATTTACAGAGGTGTCAATTCCAGGTTCAGAAAGTAAAAGTCCTCACCAGAATTTTGCTCAGGCTTCATGGATTGTGTTGATTCCACTAATTTCACCTGGATTAAACTAATTAGAAAATCTAGCAAGCTTGAGCAAAATCCTGGTGAGGACTTTTACTTTCTGAACCTGGAATTGACACCTCTGGATATTTATTATTTCATATACATAAAATCAAAAAGAGCATCAGACGGCATATATAAAGTGATTATATCTTTATTTTTTAGACCAATAAGGACACAATGGCAAATAAAAAGAGCCTCTCACACGTACATAAACCCATCCTGTTTTTATCCTCCTTTACAATCTGAAGGGATCCCCATTCCCAGCTATTACTTTGCAGCATCCACTAATTAACTCAGCTTCAAGCTTCAAGCCCACAGCATCTCAGGCGGAAACAATTAGCAGTTCACCGTGACTGACACTGTTACCTGTAAACGTCTGTATCATCATGCTAAGTATTGTGGTACTTGCAGTGTACTGATGCGTCACTGATGTGGTCTGTTGTATTGATCTGTCATGTAGGTCTGAGAGCTTTTTTATTTTCCGGCTACATTCATATGACCCTGTTTAGTTTATGGCCCGACTGTTATCTAGACTAGACACTGCTTCCTTAATTATTTGTGTTAGACATGACTATGGCATAACTGGAGATATATGTGAATTACTGATAAATCTGTGATTGAATGTGTATATGAACTGAAATTGTCAAACAATAGTCAACATACGTACTTGCAGAAAAAAAATGGTAATAATCAGATATAACAAATGTTATGTACACCATGCAATGCTTCCCCTGAAGTTACTAGCCCCCTCTTCTTATTATTCTGTATTAAATTAATTTCAATTTTATTACAATGTTGTTTTTTATTTTATTTATTTTTGGCAATGACCTTCCCAAAGTGATAGAACTTTGGGATAGAGCTTTTAGGTCATGATAGGTTTCTTATTTTTTCCAGTGTAAAACACCTCGCTGTTGTGTGTGAAAGCTGCTATGAAAACACTCACCTTGCCTTCTGTTTCTTCTTCCTCCTCTTCCAAAGTTTCCAGTTTCATTCTTTTAGAATGTGTAAATTCAACAAATCATGTCATTTTCTTACTTTCACTCAAATAAATATAAGCATGTCCTCATGCTTTTATTAAATTAAATGTGTTCTGGATGGAGATTTTAAACAAGAAAAGAGCTATCTTTGGTTTAAGGTAAATGGATCCTGGGAAATCCGAATGAAAATCATTAGCCTGGAAGAATTGCATGCAAAGTAATGCAAACTCAGTAATAAATTATCACTCATCAGCTGCTTTATTGGAAACAATTATTTACTAGAGACACCTGGGAACCATTATGTCTGTTGTTATGTGGGATTCGTCAGGCAACATCCAGCTCTTTATTAATAGTAATATAATAGTAATATAATATAGTAATAATTCTGACTACTTGACCATAGCATGCTTTATACAATGACATTTGAAAACAATTGCAGTATACTGAAGTATGAGTTTGTCAGGTGTGTTGCAATGGTTTTCAAATGTCATTGCATTTAATATGGCCTTTAACTGCCTTTAATATGGCCCTGCTTCATTGAGGATACTCAAATAATATTGGCTCAGCTCTGGTCAGTGTTGTAGTCAGAAACTGGTCGGTGACGGACTGCACACCTAAGATCCCTAAAAGAGTGTCCTGTGCGTGTGCAAGGTGTTCCTAATATAGTGTGAGAGTGTGAATCACCATGAACAGACCATCTGTCATCTGTGACGACACCATACAATTACTGAACTTACCCATCACGTTTACACAAATCTCAGGGCTTTTTCGTGTGCAGGTTAACTGCAAAAAAAAAAAAAACCATACACGGGCTGCACCATTTTTTGAGACTCGGGAGGAGTTGTTTTTAGGCACCCTATGCAGACCTTGACATGAATTCTCCTGTATGCTAGAATACCGGCTGGGTGCGACAACCTTGGATAGGCGCGTCAGGGGACCACCGTAGCCAATCTGCGTGAGTACTTCTCCAGCCCTGTCTCCTGCTCCCACATCCAGCATCCTTCTGCTGACTCAGTGCCTTACGACGCTCCTGTTCCTCCACACCGCGCAGAACCAAGACGCGCTCCGCTACAACACCGCAACACCGACGACCATGGCTAAAACCGCAATCGGTAAGACTACGCAATGCTGTTATCTGGACTGTTTCCATTGCTCTTTGATACTGTAGGTTAGGTGGTTCTGTGAGATGCTTCGCTGGGGAGACGACACCCTTATTACACAAAAGACACACTGAGTGAATTAGAGGACCGGCCGAAGTCTACCGAATGTGTGAAAAAAAACATCTCCAAGCATTCAGATATTTTAGTAATGCATAGCCTATTTATTTACTCTGTTGACAGATACTGTATTTTTATATATTTTTACATTCGACGGTCATTTCCTTTTGTATGCGTATATACTGAATCTTAGCAGCCGAGACCGCTTTGACTTCGAAGAGGTGCTAAGTATACAATATTTTTGTAAAGACCATATGGAAATAAAATTATATAAGCCCTCTTAAACGTTTTACGACGCGATGGCAGCAGCTGATAGCGCACCTGCTGCCAGAGGCTGACACATGCTTCTACAGCATAATGCAGAAGGACCCCACCCAAGATCTCGCACTGTCTGTCTCTGGATATTATTGACTTAAACCCGCTCGGTGAGGGACACAGGATCTCTAGAAATGCACACAAGCCTATTGGTCTTACGTTATTTTCTACCGCACGTAGGTTATTACAATTACAATGATGGAGAGATTAAATAATCGTCCAGACGCAGATGACGGGACAAAACAGGCATCGACGAGATATCTGCGAACGACGCAGATTAATAAGTGTGTCCGTTTTGACAATATTACAATTTGTCATCGGATGATTTATCTGTATTTGCTTACTTGCCGTCAAATCTGCGCTGATTTGGACCAGGAGTCATTACCTGGTTTATTATAAAAGGTCTTGCCATTCGTGTATTGGATCGTTTTACTTTATGGATAGGCCCAATGCGCATCTACATTCCAGCATCTCGGAACCGACCTAATTCCCCTTAGATGTGGCGATGTGATTATTTACAGATTAAACTACAGGACTTCCACGGTACCACTTTGATACTAAACTGATTAATAAGATCTCACGACGTTATGGATGAATTATTGATTAACAGTTCAGTTCGTGGGCTACGTGGTTCTGACCCAGCGGCTGCTGCTTTTAGCTGTGAATGATGGGCGGATGGGTGGATGCACTCAGAGAAGCCTGTATGGAAACGTGCATGCCTCGAAGTCGTCTCGCCCGTAAAATCATGGGCTTTAGCCTTTGGAGATCTGAAGGAGCGATGGGTCGGACCAGAGGACGCACACTGGCGTCATTGAATTATGATGAGGACACGTTGGAGCTGAATGAAGACGTGTCTGGGTCTGTGGGAGAGGCTAGCTGATGGAGCTGCCATCTCCTAGACCCCCTCCCCAACCCCCCATAAAACACGTTATGATGACAGTCATGATGAATGTGTACTATATTTAAAAATAAAACAGCGAAGTGAAGTTACCTTTTGGATTTGCACAGTAAAACATTGGTAAGTAATATTGTAAGTCATGTTTTTACATGACGTTACATGATGATATAAAGACACAAAGACTTGCTGAAAAAGTAACGAGAAAGGACATGTTAGTCAACATAGTCAACGAGTGGAATATAAAAGGCATTTTAATGGATATTAATGGAGACCATGTTGACTCAATGTCAAACTGACCATGAAAGTAAATGGTATTCTGGAGAGCCTAACAGCTTCTTCATCAAATAGCTTGATGACTGATACTTTTTGATACTGATTGATGTATTTTGGTACATTTGGTATATATCGGTCTGTGGACCTGTATATTTTGGTTAATATATTAGACGCACTGAATAACATTTTCCCAAAAGTTAAGGGCAAATTGTTACCTCAGGTTCTTTCACAATTTCCAATGCAGTTTAATTATTTCTCTTGAAATTTGAGTTACTTGGTTAGGCATAAATAATCAAATGCAATCCATAAATCCAATCCTGCAGCATCACTCTCAGATCAACCTTTCAGGTCTGACGTGAGGGCGGGGCAGAAATGTCCTGCATGACATGCCAGCTCTAAAAGTACAGACACCAAGGAACTTGCAGGCCACAAGGGTGTGGCCAGATGTTATATTGTGTAGCTGAGACACGACTTCTTGGTGGCTTGTTTCTAGCTGTCTCTACTATGCCCTGCAAGCTTTTTGACAAGAGCAATTAAATAAACGGGTTCAGCCATGTCAGCCTTTGGTAATGGTTTCCATGGGAGTCGTAAAACTGAGAGGGAGGTCTGCACAGGTCTGCAGTGGCAACAGGGCACAGTTTGTGTGTGTGTGTGTGTGTGTGTGTGTGTGTGTGTGTGTGTGTGTGTGTGTGTGTGTGTGTGTGTGTGATGATTATTGATTTCTAGGGTGGGCATGCTGATGCATTATCCAAGGAGCCACACAAAAGACACCCTTTCCCTTACTGATGCACCTTTTGCAGCTAGCCTGTTCCCTCCTTATGTCACTTTGGATTTAAAGCAGAATACATTAGAGCTGTTTAACATGGCGTTGCAGAAAAGCATCGTTTTCCATTTCATACCAACAACCCCACTAATGCCAGTGCAGTTTGATCAAGGAAGCGGTCATAATTTTTAACAGATACAGGAGGACCTCACCACAGCCGTTTATTTTACATATCCATTCAAGTTAAGGTTCACTGGCTGTCATGCAGGTCAAAGGGAGGCGCAGACGGGCCTCTGTGTCTCTCCATGCTCTGAATAATCTGCTGTAATTAGAGAGCATTACTGAAATAAAGCCTGGGGCTCAGATGTTTAAACTTCAAAGACCACACCCAATATATACACTGATGAACAGAAAACACTGATATTGGTTTGACAGGACAAGGCATATTTTTAAAATGGCTTTGATTAATTACCTGCTCTACCAAACTGTCAATCTCCATCAACTCTTCCTGACTGCAGAACTGAAGGGGGCAATCGCCTCTCACACGTGTGAATACTCACCATCGCCACTCAATAGTTCACCCCCTCCCCCATCATCATCATCACACACACACACACACACACACACACACACACACACACCCACACACACACACACACACACACACACACACACACACACACACACACACACACACACACACACACCCACACACACACACACACACACACACACACCCACACACACACACACCCACACACACACACACACACACACACCCACACACACACACAGAGGCAGAAATGTGGCAGAAACACCAGTGATTACATCCTAGGAGCTCCCCCCTCCACCTACAGCAGAAAGCCCCCTCCGCCTGCCTGTGGGCTCTTGCTCCCAGTGGGGGCGCCTGCTGTCCTTCAGGCTTCTGCACGTGCCTTCCTGCGGTCATGGGGGAGGGTAAATGAGTTCACAGGCCTGCCAGGGAGGACCGCTCTCCTCTGATGGCAGCAGGATAGAGGGACAGCATGGCAGCAGTGGGAGGAAGTGGCAGGCTGCCAGAATGGCATTGCAGCAGACTGCTGCCTGCTAGGAGACGGCTCCGTCCGATAGGCTCAGCTTGATGAATCGTAAATGAGCACCTGTCAGTGAACAGATCTATGTGCTCACTGACGACTATCCAGTTATGTATGATGATCATCCAGGTTATACAAAGATCAGCTCATTTTGTTTCAATGTAGCATTTTTTTTTCGGGGGTCTTTAACCTATACTTGTACTTGTGTATCAAACTGATTTGTCATTTGCTATCATCCAATCCATACCAGAACGAAATGAGATCTTAGGAAGTCATGCAGATCAATGGGGGGATTTGTGCATAAATGATGGAACAAATTTCTGATTAAGCAGGAGGACTCCTGTAGGGAATATGGGTGTTTGTTCACCAGGAGCATTTGAGGACACAGGATGTGTTCGAAATAACCTACTACATACTGCTGGCGTACTGCTTGGGCCCCAAAGCAGTATCCAGTATGCAGTATGCGAATAAAAATCATTTTTCCAGTACGCAAAACATCCCCAGACGACATACTACTTCCACAAAATATTCCAGTACACGAACAGAGCTATCTTCGTGGTGTACTGCATCCCATCATGCAACGCTACGTTCACGTGACCCCGTAGTATGCTTTGCTTTTGTCGCGTACTGGAAACTGTACTGCAAACTACTATGAGGACCAATATGCAGTATCCAGTATATACTGAGTGCAGTATGCAGTATGTAGTAGGCTATTTCGAACACAGCAACAGTCACCTTGCTCCCTCCTGTAAGGCTACAAAACCATCCAGAAAACCAGGGATGCTCCTGCTAATTCAGCCTTCTGAGAACCTGCTTTGATGCTACTTTTCATGTCTATTCATGGCTGAATTTTTATTTCCCACAACATGCGGATTGCACAGGACGCAATCGTAACATGACATAAACACTGAGAGATGAACAAAGTGTAATTCAAGACAAAAGGGCCTCGTTTGATGCTAATTGTTTGATTTGTTTCCCTGCAGCTTACAAAGAGAAGATGAAGGAGCTGTCCCTCGTCTCCCTCATCTGCTCCTGCTTTTACCCAGATGCCCACAATAAGATTATGGCTGAGTTTGAAGGTAAGAAATGACAATAATGAGAGATGAGATGTAGGCAATCAGCACTTATTTAATAACAAGTAGTGTAATAATTGGTGGATATGTCTCATCTTGCCTTCTCGCGTGCTCAGACATGAAGGTCAAGCCCATTAACAAGCGAGCTTCTGGACAAGCGTTCGAGGTGATCCTGAAACCACCGTCGCCCATGTCGGATGGGATGTACAGCATTGCATCACTCCCCAAGAAGAGGGACGTCTCCCTGGAGGACATACAGAAGAAACTTGAGGCAGCTGAGGATCGGAGGAAAGTGAGTCATCAGCTGGTTGCCTTGTTGAATGAATCATACCACTTCTGCCTTAGTATGAAGCTCTGTGTTGATGAGAACCAGTGAGGAACAAGTATCTGGAAGCCTAATACAGGCTCACAGAGAGAGAATGTCTGCAAACCAAGGACACAGACACAGATAGACCTGAAAATATCATGTGCAGGCCATCATGGCAAATTTCATTTGCTTGAGCAGTTTCTGGGTCTGTGCTCCCCCTTCAGCCTCTCCGCTATTGATCAGGAATGTCTGCTTGGAGGTGAAGAGATGCTCTCCACCCCTCTTCACACTGACATGCTCTCCCCCATCTCTCTCTCTTTCTCTCTCTCTCTCTCTCTCTCCGGCTCCCTGGGGCCCTCTGCCCCTCCCTCCCTCCCCCTCCGGCTGCTGTAGTCTCAGGAGGCCCAGGTGCTGAAGGCCCTGGCTGAGAAGCGTGAGCATGAGCGGGACGTGCTGCTCAAAGCCATGGAGGAGAACAGCCAGTTCAGCAAGATGGCCGAGGAGAAGCTCACCATCAAGATGGAGCACAACGACAAGAAGCGCAAGGCTCTCCTCACGGCCATGCTGGATCGCCTGCAGGAACGGGTGAGGGAGCTGAACCCGAATATTTATTTTAGCCGCAGTGTGAGCAGATTGTAGCGTGCTGAACAAGCATATTAGATTGTGAATAATTTCTGCTTTTGAGCCTGCTTTTTATAGTGTAAGGAAAGAAAAATTTTAAATATATTTATGTTGATGGGGTTTTTTTTATTTCTGTGTGTGTGTGTGTGTGTGTGTGTGTGTGTGTGTGTGTGTGTGTGTGTGTGTGTGTGTGTGTGTGTGTGTGTGTGTGTGTGTGCAGGAGAGGCATGCCCAGATCGTACGCAGAAACAAAGAGTTGCGGGAAGAGCTGACTGCATGAGTACCCGTCCTCTTCCGCCACGCTCCCGTCCCCGCCCGCTTCACCACCTGAGAGACCCTTTCTCCCTAACGCCTAATCCCACACAGAGGAAGAGTCTCGGGCACCTCCCAAGCCCCTCCCCTGACCCGAGGGGGAGGGGCCAACCTCGCCCCCCTCATCGACTGCACACCCCTCCCCCACCTCCAACACCCTCGCCTCCAGAATAAAATGAAGAGAAAAAAAACAGAAGGATCCTGCATCCCACTATTCCCCGAAGAACCCTAAAGAATGTTCTTGCTTGATTTGAAACAAATGAAAGTGGGTATTGTTTTTTTTGTAAATACTTCCTTTTTTGTTATATATGAGACAACAAAAGTATTGCAGTGTGCCATTTTATAATTTAATTTTCTCTCTCTGTATTAATGGATGTATTCATTTGATCTCTTTCTATCTCTGAAAACTGCTACAGTTTCTCTTGTGCCAGGCTTTGGTGTTTGTGAGTTTCGCTGGATAGCCGACATTTGCAGTTTCATATCTTCTGCCCCAGTGGCCATGTTTGTATCTGTGTCTGTGTGGAGCACATAATCAATCACATCTTACACACTTCAGACTCTTCTGACAGGGAGATCATATGAGATTCATTTATGAGCCAGCTCTTCCTGTCTGTGTCTCTGTCCAGTCTTAATGTCATTTTTCAAACGCACACATGCACACACACACACACACACACACACACACACACACACACACACACACACACACACACACACACACACACACACACACACACACACACACACACAATTCAGTCATGGCACACACAGCCTCGTACACTCCATAGATTAATGCATGGATTAGCAGAAATAACGTAGCTCAGGAGGGGTTTGCTAAGTCTTTACTTAAAGCATTGCATATGTCATATGACCCCTGTGCCTCATGGTCTCTGTGCGGCCCTCATACACAGGACACGTCCCTCTTATCCATCTCACTGGGGGGTAGTTTTGCGCTGACTTATGGCTCTCAAGACCAAAAACATTGAGTCCTATTTAGAACCAGACAACCACAAGATCAGACATAACAATAAGTGGGGAGGAAGTTATACAAAGAACATAGTGATGGACACAGAATGGGGCACAATGGAGAACAAACAAGCAAACAAACAAATAAACAAAACATCCTGACCTCACATGTCCCCTCCGTGCATAGGTGTGTGTGGCTGTGTATAGTGTGTATAAAGCTGGTGTGGGCGGACCATGTGGAGGTGTGTCATTACTCTCATATGAGCAGGTGGAGACGGCTACATCATCCTGCTCCCCGGGTTTGGGGCGGAGCCTCACGGGGCCTCCATCTGCAGCCTTCCCCCTCTTCACATGCTTTCTCCCCTTAACACTTATATCTTTGTGAGCAAGCTGTTGTGAATAAAGGTTTGGGGTTCTGTGAATGAGAGTGAGTGTCTATGGCGTTTCACTTTTCTCTAAATGCAAATAAAAGAAGTGATGTCAGTGTAAACTTAATTCTTTTTTTTGTCTTCCTTAAAACTGCCAAATGAGAATTTCAAACTTTCAAAATTTCATTGGACGGGAAGTGTCGTCACTCCAAACATTTGTAGTACTACATATCACCAGCAGGTGGCAACAAATTACTTCTAATCAAGTTGCTGTAGAAGTCAACAACACTATTCCCTTTTATTCTTATTTAAAATGTACCTTCAGTGATACACACCTTAAATAACATATATACTTATAACCTATCTTTATATATATATATATATATATATATAAATATATATATATGATAGACATATGAGATAGAGCAAGGAAGGGAGGCTCGGAGACGAAGAGAGAGAGAGGAGTGTATTTTGGCATCGGAGTGTGTGTAGGAGGAGGGTCTATTTTACGGATTTGGCTGGCAGGAGTGTGCAGTAGCGTGGGAGCCCAACACACCAGGAATTGTGTGTGTGCCGCTGCAATGGCTACAGGACAAAGCTGCACTGTGCGGCCGCTTCCTCCCTCTCCGTCTATCCCTCTCTCCATCCCTCTCTTCTCATCATCATCTCTCTCCTCTCCATCCCTCTCTCCTCTCCTCCCTGTTGCTCGCTCTCTCCTTCCCACGCACCCTGGGCCAGCGCTGGCCCCCATTGTCCACTATATCCCTGGCTGGTCATGGCTTCCTAAACAAACAGAGGCCCAGAGGCCAACTACCGTCTTCACAAATTCTCTCACTCGCCATCACAAGTTCAATATTTAATAACTTGCTTAGTTCAGTCTCAATTTTGTAACATGAATATATGTTATATAGGCTATATATAATTTTAATATTTTTTATTTTTAAAGAGAAATGAGGATTGCGCTGGTCCTAAATACACACATTCCCTGTGATCTGGATTCGAAAACCTTCCATTTGAGTCCGTTTTAAGTCAGTCCAGTTCAGCAGGACAGTACACACACATGAACAAGTTCTGTGCATGTGCTCTGTTGCCAAGTAGACTGGGCGACGGGTCCAGCCACGGTGTCCACACACGCCTCTCCTCAGAGTCACCGCCGAGCCCACCCGGCCCATCCGACCGCAACATGGCATCATCTGTGAGGTGGTGCAGAACCCCAGCCCTCAACAGTTCACCACAGCCGACTTTTCATGCACACGTTCCGCAACCCCTGCGAGACGGTTTGGGTTTGACCGCTTGCGCTACGGGTCTATACAGCCCAGATCCACCAAGCTGTCTTCCACTGGTTTTGTGTTCAAGCATGACTGAAGCGCACAAGTGCTATTTCATGTTATTTATTTAGTGACATTTAATAGATTGTCCTGTGTGGAAAAAAAAATGTTAAAGGCTGTCAAAATTAAAAATGGGGTTTACAGTGATTCAAGTGCAATGACTGGCTAGCTCAGGTCATGATAATTCATATAAATAGGTGCAGGGGAAGAAATGCTGACAGAAAAAAATGCTTATTTAGTTGAGATAGAAGTTCTGTTGCATAGGCTTTACTGTATATTTACATTAAAGGAACGGTGCAGTCAAACTCACAGACCGTATCAGCCAGGTAATGCCACTTATTGCATAGCTTCATGGAGCAAATACAAAGGAAATACAATACATCTCACCAAGATGTGACACGGAGTACAAGAGTTGCTTTATATTTCACCCTGTAGCCATGAGAGTTCTAAATACCTTCAAAGAAATGAATTTTAAGGATGTAAATTAAAATACAGGGTGGAAAACATTCTGCTTTTCATTTTTAACTACACTTCAAAATAGTTTTTTTTTTAACTCGTTCTAATAATTACACCCACTGACCGCCATTTTAAAGTATCAGTACCTTAGCCCCCAAACATGCATATCTCTCTTTCTCTGTACTTATCTCTTTGACTTAACAGTAAGGCAGGGCTTTGTACCAGCATTGCACCCTGTTCTACTCAAAGACTAAAGAAATAGTTTTGCTAAGGAGTTATTGGACAAGGGCCTGGCCATCAGCAGTATCTATCCCTGATTAGCTCGAAAGAGGACCGTCTCTCGAAGTAGGAGAAAACACATTGTGTCCAAAAAGCAACACAGTCTGGCACATTAGTTCTGAGTTGCTTTCTTCCACTTTGTCGAGTCCTCCCTAATAAGGTCCATCTTCTTTCAACACTTCACAAAGCAAAGTCATCTCTGGTCTGACACACTGTCCGCGGAAATCCATCTCGGGTCCATGAGCGCTAGGGTGAGAGTTCAAAAAGCCCCTATTTCCATGCTCCAGGGTCGGTAGGGCTTCCCCAGGGTGGATGAAGGGGTGGTGGGCCCCAGTGATCCAGGCGAGAGCAGCGGGAAGGCGCCCAGAGGGAAGGGGAAGGCGGCCAGGCCGGACAGCGACGTGAGGAGGGGGGGGGAGAGCTTGGACTGTGCCGTGAGCCCCTGGGACATGGCTGCACTGGGGGGCATCCTCAGTGGCCCGCCGTGCCCAGCCTCGCCGATCCCTGTGCCAGTTAGCCGGCTGGAGCCGTGGGTCTCTGAGGAGGGTGCAGGCGGAGATGAGGAGGAGGTGGAAGAGGAGGAGGAGGAGGAGGAGGAAGATGACGAGGACGGGGGGCTGGTGGTGCTGCGCGGGAGTGGCGCCCCCTGCTGGTGCTGCGGTAGGAGCAGGTGGTGGGCCAGGTGACCCGGTGGGGTGCCGAACGCAGAGCCCCACGCCAGGTGACCCAGGCCAGAATGGGCTTCTCTCTGGGTAGCATAGTTGTTCAGGTGGGACACCAACCGAATGCGGAGTGGATCCGTGTTGTCCAAGCCCTCGATGATGCTGAGGTACCGGGCCGTCTCAGCAAGGCACTCCCGGAATCCCAGGCCACGGTAATCCATGGCCAAAGCGTGTGCGTCGAAATAACCTGCAAAGCAGAAGGGATGCTTAGTGCATTTGCTCTAATGCAAAAAGTTGCATGGCCAGTACAAAGACACAATTTAGTACAATTTAGTACAAAAGTACAATTTATTTTGAAGCTTATAACATGTTATTCTTGCTCTGAATGATCTTGATCTGAATCTATTTAAAGTCAGACGACTTTAAAATAGATCGTGGCAAAACGTACGTACCTTTACCACCAGCTGCATGAAGCATCTTCAAATGATCTACTGTCATCTGCAAAATTTCCGCTTTTTCCAGCTTTGCCGAGCCCTGGACGGAGGAAGAGGCGAGAACATTTAGATTTGACTGCACACTAAACTCAGCAAGTGTAGGACTAACACGGGGCTGCGTAATGGACCTGGTGGACACGGAGAGAACAGCGATCACAGACAGAACCGCGCGAGACTCACCTGCTTCTCAAAGGCGCTCGGAACCAGTCTGCGCAGTTCAGACAAGCTGTTGTTGATGCGATCTCTGCGCCGTTTTTCGATTATCTATAAAAGCAGATTGTTATACTGTTAGCAAATGTATAACTAATATCCAATAATTAAAGCCTAACGTTTTTTCTTATTCGATCTATTTGTAGCTGGATCACTACTTACTCCTCGGCGACGCTTTCTTGCTTGCACTTGAGATGTTGTAGATGGAGACATTGATCCAAGCGGAGAGTTCATACCGCTGAAAAAATAAAAATGTACATCTTAAATCGTTCTGAACGTTCAGATTTTACCATGAAATAGACAGACAATTCCCTTATCTATGTTTCACATTTCAAGAAAACATTTAAGACAGATCATTCGTTTTTTCGAGCGATTAGTCTGTTTTGCTCCGTTTAGGTCCAAAAGTAGTTAACTAGTTAACCCAACTAATATTTTCGCAGACAGGCACTGAACGGATGACTTACACATTCTCATCGGCACTTTCCTTCTCCACTTCGATGTTCTCGTCAAGCTCGCTGTCAGAAGAACTGAAATCATGATTTCTCTTCATTTTGAACAAATGTGGGGAGTCAGGAGAGCCTGGAGCGTCCGTGTGTGATGGTCAGGTGAGCCCGGTGGTTCGTCCGTTTGAAGCGTCAAGCTTTCCCACGGTATCATTTCAACGCTGCGACAAGCCAAGAAGGGCGGGGCCACGCACGCAGCCAACCAATCGACGAACAGATCCGAGTTTGAACGGCAGGTCAGCCGCCCGGGCGCCACTTTAAGCACGCCCTGCTTCTTTGAATAATTTTGACAGCGAGCCAATAGGCTGTCTGTCCGTAACTGTGGCGCCCCGCCCCCGTGTTCCGCCGGCACTATTGCTGTCTGGCGCGGCTGCGAGGAGCGGCTGGCCGGCTGTCAGCACGCGCGAGCCGTGGGAAAGTTTCTTAGCCTAGCGCAGATAACCAATCAGGGGCGACGGTCGTCTCCGGCGTTGGAATGAATGGGGCAATTGGTTGGGGCGACGGGCGGTCTGCGAATGAGCGTGTGAACCTGTAATCTAATACTAACTCATCCCAAGGAGTGCAGCGTGCAGGAGGAAGCCACCAAAGTCTAATCTTACCCCAGGAGATTCAGCATGCGCCTACTGCGTGTACTGCGAGCCCTACCTATAACAAAAGATAGAAAACAATTAAAATGGATTCAAGTCCTGACGGGCGTCTCTCACAACGCACGCGCACACCTGGGACGCTTTAAGACAGTTGATCTCGATAGTTATTGAGCTTTGGCAAACATCACAGTGCCCAGGAGACCTAACCGGCAGGGCTGTGGGGCTGTTTTGTCAAATACACATTTGTCTTATGTTTTATTTCTTTCCTTGATGGAGTGTGTCAGATTTTTTATTGACAGTGACTGAAGAATTTTACACTTCTGGCTAAATAATATAACAATAAGAATCAAAGTAACAACAAGGGGGTAATGAAAATAGAACAATGAGAACAAGACCACACAGATAATAACATGAGGAGTAAACAGCAAGTCAAACATCTCCCACTGCTGACACCATCACCCGGCGAGCAGGAAATGGAACATTATTTGCTATTAAGGGTTGGCCTCTCACCCTGTTGGCACTGTCGCTAATCTCTAAAGACATGTCAACAAATGTGTGCAGTCCAAGCAGTGGGACAGGTGGACAGCCCATGGGAAGAGTTCTTCTCTCCTTCCTGAAGCTCGCTGTGACAAACGAGAAATAATACGGCCTGAACTTAGCGACTTCCCCTGCAGCATCCACGCTCCAAGTATAGTTGCGAGGACAAAGAATAGGACCGGTGCCCATTCATATAGGGCAGACTGAGAGGCAGGGTCCCGTTTGCTTATCGGCCCCTGCCTAGCGCGCTTAATTGTCATCAGTGCAGGGGAGAAGCCCCCTTGTTCTGCATGCATGAATTAGAGGAAGCACTTTGGGCAAGTTTTCATGTCGATGTTCCTGCGACCAGCCTGGGGTTAGCCGTAAAGATCCCCCCCCCACCACCACCACCACCACCACCATGCTTGCCTCTGATTGTTGGGGTAGGGGCGTCAGAGGGGGTTGGACCGGTGGAGGAGGGGGGGAGGCTGGAGTGTAAAAGGACTGTTGTGTGTTTGTAGAGTGTACGTGCGTGTGTGTGTGTATTTGTGTGTGTGTGTGTGTGTGTGTGGTGGGAGGCTTCACTTGTAACTCAAGTTCACAAAGGTTTCCCACGCTGTTGTTTTCTGCCGCCGTTCGCCTTTGTTCCCGTGTCTCATCGCATGCTGTGATTAGTGGCGCTCTCTCTGACGCTCTTTTGAAGGTGAAGACCCACGACACAACATCATCTCCCTCCAGCCAAGCATGCCCGGGGCCCCTCTTTCATTCCGGGACGGAGCTTTTTGCTTCTCTCAGTGGGTCTCAAGTGCCGCTGCGCTTTCATTCCGGGCCTCTTTAAATCCACGCCAAGATCTGGAGCCGACTCAGCACTCTGGCACAAGCAGCCCTGCGCAAAACTAAAGGAGACGCGAGCTTTTTCACACACCGTCTCGGGGGCACAGAGACATGACGAGAATCGTTAAACGCTGATCTTTTACCCCCCCCCTCTAGTTTTTTGTGCAGAAAGTGTAGAGAGACACATTCCCACAGAGGTGTGGGCTCCACCAGCTGCCCGTGATCAGGGTGGAGGGCGAGAGGGGACGGGCGGTGCGCTCTGATCCGCACATGTGGCCGCGGTGTGGCTGCAGAGGCCGGGCCCGAGGCAGCCCGCTCCGCGCAGCGCCGGCCCGTCTGCGTCCAGTGCGGACAGATGTTCCGATCCCCAAAACAATGTGTTAAAACAAGGCTGCGTTTCTGGAGGAGAGGCGAGGGGAGATGTTATTGTTTATAAATAGCGTTGCATTGAGCGCACCCGTAGAGGAAGAGTGTCTTTGTTTTGTTCACTGGGAGAGGAAGCAGTGCCTAATTCTCTCTGAGACGCGTGTGACACCTTGCATTGTCCCGCTTGCGTGAACGTGTGCGTCCATGCGTGCACGTGTGTGAGTGTGTGTGTCTGCGTGTGTGCGGCTTCATTTGTTGCTTGGGTTTTGGAGAGTTGCCCTCTGATTCTTTGGCATCGCGAGTCTTTTTTCCCTCTGGTCAAAGAGGGTGTGAAATTCGCCATTGCCCCCTACAGGCTTTGTGTGTGTGGGTGTGTGTGTGTGTGTGTGTGTGTGTGTGTGTGTGTGTGTGTGTGTGTGTGTGGGTGGGTGTGTTTGTGTCTATGTATGAGAGAGTGAGAGTGTATGAGAGAGAGTTATTATAATGACCGGCAGGATTCCTCCTCCCAGGTCTGTGTACTTCTCCATCTCAGGCATTGTGAGTAATACTCTGTGTAAAGAGTATTCTTCTCTCTCATGGAACTCCACCCGCTATGTGTATTCCATGAAAGGCTGAGTGGTTTCACCCCTGTTATGCTCCTGAAGGATGAGAACTGGTTCGTCCTCACGGCTATTATAAGTAGTTGACTAGTATGGTTGTTGACTAGGTAATGGAGAAAATATTTTAGTCTTTAATAAGAAGTAGGTTTATTTAGCATGTAGGTTGAATAATTTTAATGTCACAAGGTTTTGAGCATCTCATTCTAGATGACAGCTCTAGAATGAACTAAATCAGCTGCTGAAAATGAGATGAACAGGAGTTTAAAGTCTCTCCTATAACCCTACTACCCTATAGCCCTACTACCCTATAGCCCTACTACCCTATAGCCACTTTGCCCTACAAAACCAAATTATTATTGCTAATGTGCTCAAAATATGGGTTTTTCTGAAGGATAAAATTGGGTAGTAACCACAAAGTAAGATTTTCACACGGATGGCCAGGCATGTGGGTGGGGCCTATATACCTGCGGTGGTCAGAGCCAATTAGAATCTATTTAATTCCACTAGTGGCCTGAGATCTTTGTGGAGGTCAAGCTGACTACATTTCATAATATTGTATTTTCATCCCGAGTCATTTTTGGAAATAAGATGATAGGAACATTTATTTCTCCATTGCTGACATGGGGCTAACATTGGTGTTAGATGCCATCGTTAACAGGGAACTCTCTTAATTGTAATGAGGTGTGTGAAAGCTCTGAGGGGATCCAAAGTGGGTGGTCTTCCACATCTAAAGGTTCGGCCAAGGACCAAGGACACAACACAGGACTGTGGTCAGGAAAGAAGTGGGGCCTGCAGGCTGCAGCTCTGAATTCATTTGCAAAGTTTAGTAGTGTGTGTGTGTGTGTGTGTGTGTGTGTGTGTGTGTGTGTGTGTGTGTGTGTGTGTGTGCACTCGCATGTATGCATCTGTGTCTGTGTCCATAAGAGAAAACTTAGCTTTACCAGACCGCAATATACGAGAGGATTTAAAATGGATGCAATTATTCAGAACATGATAAATATTTGAATCTGTTCTCTATTACTCATGCACTGAAAGAATTTAGATGTCCTTATTCTGTCTGGCTAATGGCAGTCTTGTGTCTGTGTGCTTTTGAAGACAGCCACAAGACTGGCTACAGAGAGACAAACACACACACCCATCCCGACCCGACCCACACCCTGACACACACACATACACACACAAAATTCATGTCACACTCACATATTTCCTAATTTGATAACGACCTACGATCAAAACATGCTTGTAATTGACTTTTGCCCTGACAAAATGGCAGTGGTTTGCCCTTTGTGCAGGCGGCCTGGGATAGCGCCGCCCTGTGACCTGTGTAATGGGCGGGGTCAGGAGGGAGGCTGTGTGAAACCCTCCATGTCTGCTGTGTGACTGGAAAACCCCCGCTGCCTGCGTGAGCCCATGAAATGGAGCCCTCCGGGCAGAGACCGGGCAGCAGACGCTCCCGGAAACTGCCCCCGCGCAGAGGAGTGGCCCACCACCAAGGCCTGGCTGTCTGGAACCGGCGGGAGAGCTGAAAACAGGACAGAGGGAGATAATTGAAAGAGAAGAAGTGAAGGAAGAAATGAGAAAGGAAAAGAGGACAGAGAATGAAGTGGTGAAGCGATGACTAGACTGTGTGTGAGGAAGAAAGAGTGAGGAAGTATATGGAAGGAATATGTCCCTACGGAATAATATTCAGTCCAGTTCTTGTTTGTTCACTGTCAGTCTGGATTCTTTATATTTGAAGTGCATTGATTCATTTCCAGTAAAGCCCCAGTGAACCACAGAAAATCTGTCACCTCACTGCAGACTCCCCTAACCCTAACTGCAGTGTTAACCTAAGCCTAACTGTAGAGTTACCCTAACCCTCACTGCAGTCCCCCCTAACCTTCACTGCAGTGCCCCCTAACCCTCACTGCAGTCCCCCCTAACCCACACTGTAGACTCCCCCTAACCCTCACTGCAGTCTTACCCTAACCCTAACTGCAGTGTTACCCTAACCCTAACTGCAGTGTTACCCTAACCCTAACTGTAGTTACCCTAACCCTAACTGCAGTGTTACCCTAACCCTAACTGCAGTGTTACCCTAACCCTAACTGTAGTTACCCTAACCCTAACTGCAGTGTTACCCTAACCCTCACTGCAGTGTTACCCTCACCCTAACTGCAGTGTTAACCTAAGCCTATCTGTAGAGTTACCCTAACCCTAACTGCAGTGTTACCATAAGCCTAACTGCAGTGTTACCATAAGCCTAACTGTAGAGTTACCCTAACCCTAACTGCAGTGTTACCCTAACCCTAAATGCAGTGTTACCCTAACCCAAACCTCCAGCTGCTGTAGGCCTGCCCAGACACACAGACTTTTTTTTTTTTGCTTCCATTCATAGGCCTGTGAAATGAACTCTGGATGCTTCCGGCTGCACCGTGCAGCTGTGGCGTCTTTACTGAGAAACTGTGGCTTATCCAAACACTCCCGACTCTCTAGACCACATCACACTCATTTAACAGTGGCTCTCTCATGTTATTTCAGCTTTCTAGTTCATTTGATAAAATGAGTAGGTGCACTTGTCAACACATATAATGATCTAATAGTACGAGCCTCCATTTTGAGCCTGGCCGCGTTGCTGCCGACGGTATGGACGGCTGGGAGTGATGCGTGAACACATGGGGAGTGTCACTGTGAGCTTTGCCTGGCCTGCTGAGTGTTTATTCAGCCATTATGCTGACAGGCTGAGTTCTGCCCACTGCCCACCACCGACGGGCTGTTTTCAGATCGTCCCACAGCTTCCCTTACACAAACACCGGCGTCTCACTCTTACTGCTCCCACTGGGCTGAGAGACCTCCGCTCGAAGGTTCCTTTGCATATGTGAAACGAAACACTGCCTGCTGATCCTGTTATGACTGAAACTCAAGTTAGAAATTCTATTTTTGTATAACGTGTGGAGATTTTTATGCAGTTCCTAATGCAGTAGTATGACAGAGTGAAACGCTTGTGATGTAGATGTATGGGGGAAGGACTAGATTAGAGTCCGTGTACAGTCAGGCAGACGTAGGCAGATATGCAGACAGTTTTAGGTAGACGTAGGCAAACAACTTTACATCAAGTCTATAGTGCACTTGTCCATTATTATTATTTTCTATGACACAGGCATCCAAATATGAACATGTGCTGTCTTAACACACAGAAACACGCACACACACGCACACACACGCACACACACGCACACACACGCACACACACGCACACACACGGCGTGTCATCTGGCCCTGGTGGCCCTGTGTGGTGTGTTTTGGAGATGGGGAGATGTGGAGATGGTCCAGGCTGCAGTACCGGCTGTTCTCCGCTGGCTTCGCAGCTGTCTGCCCACGCCGGCCCTCCGCAAGACCCCCCTGCCATGGATTCCCAGGCTCGCGAAGGGGCAGGGGCCGAGGGGGGGAGGCAGGGATTACGACCGAGGACATGTAGCCATCACACTCCCAGCCTGTACTCACAACACACACACACACACACACACACACACACACACACACACACACACACACACAAACACCCTCCTCTGCTGCCTGCCCTGAGGCAGCTCTGGTCTGAACACATAGTGATTAGTCTGTCTGTCATCTGTAGATCTGTGTGTGTGCGTGTGTGTGTGTGTGTGTGTGTGTGTGTGTGTGTGTGTGTGTGTGTGTGTGTGTGGTGTGTGTGTGTGTGTGTGTGTGTGTGTGTGTGTGTGTGTGTGCATGTGTGTGTGTGTGTGTATTTACAATAGTGTTTGCACAGAAATGTGCATGTGTGCAAGCATATGTCTCCTAAAACCCTCTCCCCCTAAACTAATCCAGGAATGTGTTTTTCATATAAACAAAAACAGTTCAATAAACGTCAGCACGCAGTGAGCTACCCTCATATGTCTGTCACCAGCAGCGGTCGGAGGCTCGAGACTAAAATGGGTTGCAGCTCTTTCAGGAAGTGGGCAGTTGTCAGCGTGGTAACCCCTCTACATCGCTGACAAACAGGACAGAACGGGATTGTACTTTTCCTCCATGGTGTACATAAGCTTGTAGGGGTGGGTGGGGGTGGCTGGTTGAGAATGTTTTTCTTCAGAAAAGACTGTTTTCACTGTCGGGTCTCACGTTTTATGGGAGCAGAGTGTATTCAGTGCCATGTGAAAAGAGTCGTGATGGAGCTCTGGAACATTCCGAGCTTTGTTTAACCTGTGCTAGGGATGTTGTTTGTTTTTTGCTGTGCTGGGTGCACAGTCTCCCTGGAAGCGTCGCAGAACTCCACTGTGTTATCATCCATAGATCTTCCCAGACGGAGCGATATCGGCGGCCGGTTGTCGTCTGCCTCGCTTGCTCGCTGCAAACTAGCGAACTTCGGATTCTTGAAACCGCAGCGAACTTTCACCGGGGCCCGGGGAGCCGCAGAAGAAGAGCATCGCATAACCGTCTATCTACCTTTAACAAACAATGCTGTCATGCTGTCATAGCAAAGCGCGCACACACATACACACACACACACACACACACACATGCTTCCTTTGTCCTCAGAGGAGTCCATTCCCAGGCAACTTTGGGGCGGGTTGGTTTCTGTCTCACCCAGGCGCGCTGCAGCCATAGGTAACGAGGTATTGTTTTGTAGCCGGCTCCAGTGGGGAAGAGTTACAGGAAGAAGGGTGGTGAGAGAGAGCGCGGAGATGGCTGAGCTACGGCCCTCAATGGAGTTTTGTCTAGGCAGTGTGCTGAGGCAATCTGATCCGGTGGGAAACCTTTGAGACAACCACGGAGCCGCAAATAGAACAACAGGAACCGGGGACAATCAGGGCCTGCCCAATAAAGGAGGCACTATCCTCTAGTGAGACAGCCAGCCATGTCCCACACCACTGCAGACGTGTCTTCTGTCTCACTGCACTCGGTGTGAACACCGAACGTATGAACTTGGCTGCATCACACTGGAAGTCACGCCAAGGCGTTCTAGAGATCAGCTTTCGCTATTTCGCCCTGACACCGACACGCCGGGGCTGTCTGTTCCCGTCCTGCCGTCACTTCACTGCAGAATGGAACACGAGCATGTCGGCATTATCCAAAAAAAGCATCGCATTTAACAGGAAACATTCTTTGAAGGCCTATAATATCGCCTTCATTAACAAACGCGTAAGTTCTTGATTAAGCCCATCCTCTGGCGTTATGAGCTGAGGAAATCTCTTCCAGTTGGGTCCTTATATTGTTAGATTGACGGGTCCCCTGTGCTAACGGTTCTGTTTCCTTTATTGATATGTCGAGTGCCTTATGTCACTTCCTGTGCAGTATGAGAGGAAAGCAGACGCTGGCTGCAGGAGTGTCCAGCTGCGCTGGCAGGACGTTTTAAATAAGGCAGAACACACCACTGAACTGTGTGACAACACTCTGAGGACCGGCCGAAAACAGGCGGCCGGGGGGGGGGGGGGGGGCGGCGTCATACAACAATCAGCACTACATTGTACGCCATGCTGGAGGGGAGTCACATTTGCTGTCATGATACAAACACGTACATGTGATGTGGACATTTCTCCAGCTTGTATATTGATGAAGTAATAAACATCTGATAAATTCATCACTGTTCTCTGGGTGGAGTTGTGCAATTCCCCATGCCTGGATTTCGCTGGAAGAAATGCATCCAAGAAGCGTCTCACCATTCGTACGGCTCTTGAGTAAATATCTTTTCATTGTCACTATTCGTTAGCGACTCGTTAACTCGTTCACGGTTGTAATCGCGGGCGGGTCACTTGAGCAGCGGGGTTCTGGCCCCTCACGTAGCCGTCCTCCGAGAGAGGAGAGTTCCTCCGTATCCGGAGAGCTCCCCGCGTGGAGCTTCAGCGGACCTCCGCAGATGTTCTTCTTGGCACCTGAGCAGAGCCGGCGGGACCGGCAGCGGAGGAGATGGGAACGGCGCTCGGCGCCCGAACGCTCGGAGGCCCCCTGGATGAGGCCGCGCGTGGGCGTCGGCGAACGGAAGACGGAGCGTGGAACGGAGCGAACGAGTGGGTGAGCGAAGGGCAGAGCGGGAGAGACGGTGGACGGACCGGCGCTGGAGGGGTTACGACGTGGAGCGGACGAACGAGGGCGGAAGAGGGAGTCATGGGGTAAGGAAGGAACGACAGCTGGGCAGCCAATGAGCACTCGGCACTCTCTCCCCTGCAGCGTCCCCAGCCAAGCTCCTCCCCCTTCCTTGGCCGGTGTGGTGATGATGTAGGCGCCGGGAGACCCAGACCTCCACTGACACTACCTGCCCTGGCCTCTTTGCCTCCGTCTCTGAGTCTGCCTCAGCCCGCCTGGCTGGGAACCGACACATTCACACCATACAATGGCCCACAGTGCCTGACACATAAACCTTTGGCTCATTGTGAGCAGTAAAGCTACCCTGAATGAGAAGAACACATCACCCTTAACTCCTTCTGGAGAGAGGGGCATTTATGTCATGGCTACCAGTGTTTACCATGGAGTTGCCAGTCACCGTGGCAACTGATGTCCCCTCGATGCCCCTCTGTGTTTCTGTCAGTCGATGTCTGAAGTGGAACAACATCACCCATCACAGAGTCAGGAACAGGAAGGCTCTATTTTCGGACGCAGGCGCTTTGCTTTGAGGGCCACAATAATGCAACGCCAACGAGAAAGTGGGAGTTAGAGGCAGCTGCGTTTGATGTGGGGGGGAGCTTTGCAAAATACCCTCTGTGAAAAGAGGAATGAAAACAAGAAAGCAAAGCAAAGGGGGGAGAAAAAAAGCAGGGTTTTTCAATTGTGCCCCAACAACAAAGAGGCAAAAACCAAATATAATTGGCTTTTCCCTCACTGGTCCAGACTTTATGGCTCAAGGCAGGAGACAGAGCAGAGGGGCTCAGAGGATCCTCCTGACCACACCCCAACCACCAGAGAGAGACGGGGGGGTTTGGAATGTGCAGAGCGCAGAGAGTCCTGCTGTCTAGGAGCTCTCGTGCCCCGAGTCCTCCAGGACCTCGCCACACATACTGCGGGGCCACAACAAAGCCGAGGGCCCCGGCACAAAGCGCACGCTCTCATGACAGGACCCTGGTGTTGCCATTGGAATCACATTTCCCTTAAGCAGAATGGTCTGTTTAACTGCCACAAGCTGGGACCGGGACTCCCTCCTCCTCTGATCTGCGCGCTGTCTATTAATGAGTGGCGGTTTATGGGAAACGCACAGCAGTGTTGCTATTCTGGATTCTTGAATTTCCTGGATTAAAAGTGAGGTGGTAACGCATTATGTGTCCGTGAAATGAAACATTCCCACCGCTCCGGGGCCGACGTCCATGTGGCATTTCCCATCATTCCACACGGAGCCCTGAAGACTCGCCTCTTTTCAGCAGAGGAAGTCGCTTAATTGGAAATATCTGCACGTAATGAAATGCAGTGACATTTAAGTGCATTAAAGTGAGTGGGTTGCGAAAGTTCTGAATAGCTCCAAACTAGAGTGCTGCGGCACACAGACGGTATGGGAGTGGAGAGCTTCTTCCAAGGCTTTAAAACAACGTGCATGTCGCCTGGAGAACAGAGAATAAAGGCTCGCACATGTAACAATGACAGATTACTGAAAGGCATTATGGGAAGACACTTATTAACCCACCCATGCAGTACCAAACAGATTCTGCACGAGTTCCCTCTCAGCCTCTGTCCCATTAGCATCGCACCTTTCAACCCCTGCTCACCGGATGGTCCACCGAGAAGCTTCCTCACAGGGCTTCCCATCCTGAATGCGATGGGGAAGTGCTTTGGGGGGGTCTGTCTGTGAGGCCTGAGGTCAGATCCAGGAGGCAGGAGTTGGACGAGGACAGCCTTACGCTCCAAACTTCAGGTCCTGAAGGGAGGAGATGTCAGTCGAAACCTGGCTTAACACTTCTACAGCTGTAGGAGAGGTGAAGATGGCTCTGGATAGATTATGACTGGGCTTTCCTTCTTTGGTCTGCTTTGTTCTCTGAAAGCTCTGGTTTACTCTAGAATGCCTTTGATAATACCTCTTGGCATGGCATCAGCTCAGAGCTAGTCACACCGGAAGGGTAAAGAAGAAACAGATTATACACACCCAGGCTGAAACATACTCACATCAGTCTGGTGATCTAAATCACAAAAAGATATGACATATGAGCATACACACACACACACACACACACACACACACACACACACACACACACACACACACACACTCACACACTGGTGTGACTTTGGTGGTTTGCATATCATGTTGGTTTATGGGGTCATACATATGTAGTAAGTCAGATAATATCTGTGAAGCCAACTACACGTAAAAATTATTTTCTAAGCCCAACCCAAAATCTAACCCTAACCTTAATCGTAACCAAAAATAAATGTTGTCCTTTCAGTTAAAAAAGTGAAAAATGTATTTTATTTTAATAACACCGTAGGGGCCATTTTACTGGCCTTGATATGGTAGCTCACTCTTGACTTGCTTTGGTTTTCCTACAAAGTCAGCACATTTTTGACCTGAAAACGTATGAAAACCAACCAGCACACAAGCACACATGAAACCACACACACACACACACACACACACACACACACACACACACACACACACACACACACCTGTGGGTATTTACCAAATGGTCCCTGACATTAGGGAAAGTCCATGTATATAGTTTGTTTCTGCGTGCCTCTCTTCCTCTCACTCTCATTCAGCCACACACTGTCCATCCTTGTGCGGCCAAAACAACTGCTTCTTGGCCCGCGGCCTGACCTCACGACCCCTGACAGCATGGGAAAGTGCGCGGCTCAGCTGTCGGCCAGCCCTCACCCCGCCCGCAGGCCCCTCCCTCGCCATCCCACCGCGTGCTGCAGGAGAAGGCCAGGGGAGACCGCCCCGCAACCGGAGACCCCCAGGGGCCCCGCCCAGAGCTGCACGGAGATGTCACAGCATGTGGGAACTCATTGTTGCTGATAGCCGCTGACAACTGTGGGTCTTCTGTCCCGTCACGCAGAAGCGGCTACACGGAATCGCGCGGAGGTCGGAATGGTAGCTCCGAAGCCTTCTGTGTGCCGTGTCGTTCTCACGGCGGACGTGTGAGAGGAATCCGTGGTATCTGGGACCTCGGCGAGGGTGTCCTGGCTGAGGAACGTGACGGGGCCCGGGGGCCACCGGGGTCCCGTGTCACGGGGCTGGCAGCAGTGTGATGAGATATGTCCCCTGTTTCAGCCCAGCTCCTCTGTGACACTCCACACAAGGGCCAGGAGAGGACCAAGCAGCTGCTCACTGACAGAGAGATAAACCTCTGACCTCTCTCTCTCCCTCACACACACACAAACACACACACACACACACTCACACACACTCACACAGAGACACGAGCGCATGTGCACATACACACGCACGCACACACACACATACACAAACACGCACAAATAGATGCAAAAATATATACAAACAAACACGTATGCACGCACACACAAACATAAACACACGCACACAGTCATTTGTGCACACACCCAACATCCAATCTAATACTTGCATATGTCAAAACACAAACAGCTGAGCAGCAAACCCACACACCCATGTCTACACACATACAAACCAAAATATCTCATATAACCAAAACTCAAAGATGCAAACTTTGATTGTTCGCAGATAAAAACGTTTGTTGTGGACTAAAACTACAAGGCCTGGGTGAATAAACATTAAGTTGTAAGAGTAATTGACATCAATTTACACTAAAAGATGGTCTGGGACATTTATTTTATAAAAGTGCACAAACTCTTTAGCAACTCAGAAAATTTTTTGGAATCACAAAATTTCACAGAATTTTCACTGAAATGTAGAGGACACAGATGCACATGCGGTGGGGGGGGGGGGGGTGGGGGGGGGGGGGGGGGGGTATTGTGCACTAGCTGCAGGGGGCCAGAACCCAGAACCTCACCTTTAATCAGCCGTGTGGAGAAGGGCCCAGTGGGGCAGGGGGCCCTCAGCTCTCTCATGTGTGCAGCTGACTGCTGTTAATATTTCATAGCGAACAAATGTGGGGCACATTCAGGGGGCGGGCGTGTGGAAATGGGGTGCGGGGCTTAAAGGGTGATAATTACCCCAATTACACTGCTGTTAGTGTGAGGTCAGACGTGCAGTGCCCTGTCTGAGACGCTCGCCTCCGCACCTTTCACCACCCCCGCGTGGGGGGGGGGGGGGGGGGGGGGGGGACTGGGCCTCACCCTGTCCATAAACACACATGTGCTGGACCGCATGCAGAGAGGTCACAGGCTTGCCCACCTGTGCTGAAGACTTGGTCAGAAACACATCTAACGGCTGTGGGGCTGATCTGGCGTTAGCAGGTGCTGTAACCACAGAGAAGCTGGGGGATGTTTTTTTGAGTTATAACATAACTATAACGTCACACTCTTTCCAGCCGCCGTGATTCTGTGATATTGGAGCAGATCTCAGGACGAAGAAGTCACAACAAAGCTTTGGCAGCGCGACCCCCACCAGCGGAGCGTCCTGAAGGCCCACAATGGTCAGCGGAAGAGTCAGTGGCTTTGATCTAAATGAAAGGCACTAATGGTGGTGATGGGGTGAAATTGGCGCTCTTCGGGGACGTGGAGAGCCCCGCCCGGTCCCCCGCTGGGTGATGGCGCAGATAAAGGGCGTGGTAGAGAGGCAGATAAGCTGGGAAAGAGGACGGGTACAAGTGTGTGTGCGCGTGTGTGTGTGTGAGAGTGTTTGAGTGTTTTGCAAGCGCTGGCGTATGCGTGTATGTGCAAACCGAGACCGTGTCATCGAACATTTAAAGAGGTCACTTGCTGAATTTGAATGCGAAGGTGAAAGTGACTGATTGTTCGTGAGGGTTTTCTCTGCGTGTGGGACTACACACTCGATCGTACACGTTGGGGGGGGGGGGGTGTTTGTGCGCTCGCATGTATGTTGACCTCTCGAGGCGTGTGCGTGGCGTGTGAGAAATGTGCGTATGTGCATGTGTGCGTGCGTGCTGGACGGGTATCAGGAGGCGGCCCGGCGTGCATGAATGGAGCCGCACATGCCGGGTCAGGTGGCCGGGCCTGCGGACAGGGGGTGGTCTGTTTCGCACAGGCGCTAATTGTGGCAAAGGGATCGACTTTACAAGACATGCGTTCAGTCAACGGTAAACGCGAAGGGGGGTGAGCGGGAGAGACGGGGGGGGGGGGCAGGATGGGGGGGGGGGGGTCAGGATGGGGGGGCAGTTGGGGGTGCGTCTACTCGTTCCCCCGTGCTCGCAGGCTGCCTGTAGATCACTGGCTGTTTGACTGTGTTGCGCGCTAATGGAGCTGGCAGGGCGGAATCAATTATTGGCCAGTGTAGATTTTCCCACAGGCCGGAGCTGGGAAAGCCCAACAGAACCAGGCCAAGACAGCTGGCACGGAGCGGCCGCTGGGAAAGTAGCCGGCGCCTCTGAACCATGGACCTTTCTCTCTGGTCGAACTGGGATGGCCCATTATTTACGTTTCCTTTCTGCAGGCCCTTAGTAACCGGGCCTTGCCGGTGCCTAGGGAAGAGAGTCATTTAGTCTCCCACCTTGTGGTTGTTGATGGATCTCTGTAGTGCTCGACCCAAACGGCACCGCCACGTTGGTCCGAAAACTAGCCTCTCCTGTCCTCTCCTTAAGGGGAGCTGTTTATTTATCCTCGTACAGTTGAAAGCAGGAGGGTAAATCCTGGTGACACTTTCCTAAATATTTCCCAAGCGGGAGCGTGATATATGGAGTCCCACTCCGAGCGGCAGTCCGAGAGGCGGAGGCACTTGATGGTTTTGGCCCTGCGAGGTCCATTAAAATGCAGGCGCGAGGCGGGAGCTGTTTCTTACCCCGGCGCGCTCACAGGGCCCCGCGCCCACGAGAAGAGGGAGGGGGAGGGGCTCTGTGCCCACGAGGAGGGGAAGGGGGAGGGGCCTTATGCCCATGAGGAGGTGGAGGGGCGGGGCCCTGTGCCAATGCCATCCTGCCACTGAGCTGGGCAGACCCATAGGGGCCTGTACCGGTCAAGCAGGCTAATGACACAAGCACAGGATCCCAGGTAAGAAGCCCACGTGTGTGTGTGTGTGTGTGTGTGTGTGTGTGTGTGTGTGTGTGTGTGTGTGTGTGTGTGTCTTTGTTCTAAGTAGAACAATGAGCGTGGATGTGTGTGAAGTACATAGAGAGAGGGAGAGAGAGAGAGAGATCATATGTTGGAGTATGCATGAGAAGCGGAACTGCAGGGTTTGTTTTCACAACTCAGATTGATTTCAGCCAGACTCCCCGGGGACATGTCTTACTCATGACACTGACACAGTCGTGAACACACACACACACACACACACACACACACACACACACACACACACACACACACACACACACACACACACACATACACACACATACACATTTAAACACACTCCTCCACCTTAAATTTAGAATATAACATGTAAATACTCCAGAACGCAGCTGTCACAACTCTACAATCTCCTCCACTTCTCTACCTCAGGACAGAAGCCCCCCACAGTCTGAAGACCAGTACACAGCTCCCCCACTGAGTAAGATCAACCCCCCCCCCCCCCTGCCCTCTCCCCCTGTGTTTCACACACATGTACACAGACACGGATGTGAACAGAACCGACAGGTATAAGAGTCAGACCAAGCCAGAGAAGGAAAAGGCCACAGACAGAAAAGAACATGAAGGAAGTTACAGGAAATAAAAGCTGTATGTGTGAGCGAGGTCTCTGTCTGACATCTGGGGGAGTGGGTGGAGGTTGGTGTGGCCCAGTAAGGGTGTTTGTTGGACATGGGGGTGAGGGCCTGGTGTTTATTTGTTCTGGGAGTGATGGAGCGTGTTTTGGTGTGTTTTGTTAAAGAATTTGTCAGAAAGTTGGTTTATCCCGAGGGAGAGGTGGAGGGTGTGAGAGCATGCGTTTGTTTAAAGTAAGACAGAGGTGTGATACTTGATACTAAGAGTGAGGTGTGTGTGTGTGTGTCTGTGTGTGTGTAAAAGACATCTAAAGCTAAGCAGAAGAGACAGGACCAGGCAGCAAAAAGCAGGATCCACAATTCTCTCTCTCTCTCTCTCTCTCTCTCTCTCTCTCTCCTTGTAACTGCAGAGTAATCTAATACTCTGATTGCATGGCGTGATTTAAAAGGGGGCACATTTAGACTGACAGACCATATATCCCCTCTTCACGCATGCCAAATGCTGTATCACTGTGAAGGAGAATTTGGCCTGTAACAGTTTGCCATGTGATGATGAGGGAAGCCCCCCCCCCCCCCCCCCCCCCACACACACACACACACACACACTCACACACACGCACACACACACACACACACACACACACACACACACACACACACACACACACACACACACACACACACACACACACACACACACACACACACACACACTCACACACACACACACAAACACACACACACACACACGCACACACACACACACACACACACACACACACACACACACACAGACCCTGCCCCACCGGCCCGGCTCCACACTTAACAAGCATTCTGTCAAGGACTCCCGTTACTCAACTCAGTCAACTGTGCCTTTGTTCCAGTCACATACACACACTCCCACTTTCTCGGTACACACACACACACACACACACACACACACACACAGATGCACACACACACACAGATGCGCACACACAGGCTCCCTCGCGTTCCTTCGTCTGTTTTTATAACAATTCTATCAGCCAACCACTTCACCCAAACAGCACACACACACACACACAGACTCACACACACAGACTCACACACGCAAACACAAACAACTGCACACTCGCTGGCCACTCTCGCCCCTCGCCGGTCCAGGCAGGCGAAATGTCAGGCAACCCGATGCCTCCCACCCACGGCGCCTCTCCTGCGATCTCCTCCCCTGCGCCTCCTCTCTCCTGCAGTTGCTGAATGGCAGATATAGGGTGTCGGGATGGTGCGCTCACAGGATGCGGTGGGCCATCTGAACGCGCCTGCTACAGCACGGCTCCCACAGTTGACACAGTAAACCAATCCGGGCGAGCCGCTGTGCCCAGGGGCCTGTGGGAGCGACGGAGGAAGTGACTGACACGCACACACACACGTACACGTGCGTGCGTACTCACATGCACGCACACACACACACACACACACGCACGGAGAGAATGCTGGCAGTGGGAGGGAGAGGGCTGGTGGAGCGTCGCTCACACGGAGATTGGGTTACAGCCGAATTAGATCAGAGCTGTGGGAACCGGCACCTCGTCAAGCGCACACACGCTCGCGCGCGCACACACACACACACACGTGCGCACACATGGCCGCACGCACACACACACACACACACACACACACACACACGGCTGTGCCTTGTACGTAAACGTGTGCTGACAGATTGTCTCACACAATAAAACACACACACTGACACACACCCCACACATAGCTACAGGCATTAAGATTCACACAGCTCATTTTTCTCAAAGGCATGCACACACATACAAGTCCACACAGTTAGAGCTGTGTGTGTGCATGCAAGTATCCACAAAGAAATGTAATAGTCTTGTGGGCTGCAGGTGTTTGTGAAGTAGCAAGGCCCAGTCCTGACTTATGGGTGAGGCCTAAACACCAACCTCCACGTCCACTTCCACCACAGCAACGCTACCTAGCAGTGACCAGAGGCTTAAAGTGAGAGTATTTAATCTTGATAACTTAATTTCCACGTTTTCACATGCAAATCACCCGAGTGTGTTTCCAGCGCAGGGGAGACGGGCTGCTCAGGACCGACCCAATCGGGACCTCATAGCCAGTAGAGCTATGAGTGGCGCTGGTGGAGACAAACTGAAATAATGTAAAATAGCATATCTGTATGAGCGTAAAGACGTATTGTCAAATGACAGCACATATTAGCAGTACTGCTGTGACATCCCATTGCCTCCAGTGGGGAGCAAAGCACAGTGTGTGTGTGTGTGTGTGTGGGGGGGGGGGGGGGGGGGGGGGGTATGTGGCACGAGTGAACACCTTAAATCGGTTGAAATCAATTTGTCAGGTTAAACCAGTGGCCTCAAGTCTACAAGTTCACATTACCTGCCCAGGGGCCTGCTGCAATGCCTGAAGGCGATCATCCCCCCCACACAAAGGCCCTCAGTCTGGGCCACGTCCTCTCGCTGACCCTGCACGCTCAGTCCAAACACACGGAGCACACGCTCAGACGCTCCGGTCTCAGGTGCCCCCGGGCCGGGCCGGACCGGGCCGGACCGGAGCGTCTGAGCCTGGGAACAGTCAGAGAGAGGGGTCCCGTGTCAATAAGGAACAGCGGTCAGGCACAATGGGGCCTGCTCCGCACAACAGCACTGACAGACACCCGGACAAAAGCAGCGGCGCATTCTCACACAGCCAGCAGAATGGGCCAGTGTGTGGGAGCCCGAGGCCATGTTTGAACAGCACACACACACTGTGGCTGCCATGCACACACGGAACAACGTATAAACAAACACACACGGCACACAGCCTCGGATGAATGAACATGTCTGAACTCAAACAAACGCTACACATCTACACACACACACACATACTGAGCTCATACTCTCTACTGTACGTAACACGTATTCCGACATGACAAATATTCATATAAACACTGAAATAAGACTGATGACCTCACCATATAGCTTAAATAAAATGTCATTTTGGACATATTTCACACGGCTCTAAACATGACAAATGATGTAGTAGTTACACTGATATATTACAACGAAGTGACAAGCTGCCATCTAGTGTTTGATTCTAAAATTAAATCATGTGTTGCATTGCCTAGTTATTAAACGAATATTTTAAAATTATTATTTGTGTTCTTGCTATTCTAAAATGTTAATTGGTTTGGCAGGCCTTACAACATTAGTTTAATAAATAAAATATTTGGTGTGGAAAAAACATCTCAGAATAGACCAAAATATATAAGATTACCACTAGATGGCAGCACTAGAACGTCTAAATAAGAATTCCTGAAACTTTTGCATATTTTACAGCATATTCCTTTTGCCTCTAGTTCCGGCAGAAAAAGCGATGGAAGAAATAATTACGAGTGCCTTCATGATCTTCTGTGCAAATACATAAATAATAGCAAATGTGATAGAATTTCATGTTAGGTATTGTTTTTATTCTCATATATCAGTACAAATACCACAGACAGGACCTAGTTAGCCAGAATTATGTTAGTATTTAGGTCATTTGAACTGTGAGTTCAATGTTAAAAACAAAGCTTGCATAAAAGTATCTTGGATAATTCCAGGTGTGAATGTCAAACCAATTCTTCCAAGCAGTATAGACTCAATGGTGACACAGCTGCACAAGAGCAATATCAAAGTTTTATTTTAAAATGTATTATAGAGGAACAGTAGTACAATTGAAACAGAAAGGAGAATATGTATTCATCTTATAACTTTGAAAAACATAAAAAGAGCAACCTGATTTGATTTGTGTTTGAGTTGAGCCCAAGGCTCTGTTTGCATCACTGTAAGAGAGTTGAAAAATACATCTTTGAAACGGCTTTAAAAAAATACAGCTGGAAAAACCCTTCATCTGTAGTGTTCTACTTTTTGTTGGTTATGTCCACATGCATCATAAAATGTAAAGAGTTCTTGAGTTCATCGGATACACAGACATGAGAAAGAACTAACAGCGTGTCTGGGTGAACAAGCACAGGTGAACAGAACGAAAAATGGAGAAGACGCACAAAAAAAAACCAGCACAAATAACCAAACAAAAAACAAAACAAACAAGCCAGGACCAGATTTAAATCAAGTTACTGTAGCTGTGTTCCATTATTTAAAGCAACATCTTCAATATCTATATTATATATATATATATATATATATATATATATATATATATATATATATATATATATATATATATAGTGAACTCTCCCTCCCACAGTGTTTTGAAAGTAAATAATACAAACAGGATGAATATCTTCTATACAGCTTTTAAAATACACTTCTCATCTGGAGTACGAGAAAGATAAACATACTCTGTCCTATTATAGCGCTTTAGCAGACACACTGCATAAGAACAGGCACGGCTGTCCTCTGGTCTCAACCCACAATCTCTCATATAACGTTTGAGGAAACGAAGAAAGGAAAAAAATATATAGGACACAAAAAGCAATAAATGCATGTCGGGTAAAGTGATTTTACAATAAAGACATTTAAAATCTGACAATTACATACACAAGCAAGAATTTATACTAAACAGGTTACCTGGCTTTCGCATACATTAATTCAACATTAATTAAACAATGATTTTGGTTGGACAAATAGAAATTAACAGTCTTGATTGCAATTTGGAATCAATATATATATATATATATATTTATATATAATATTAAATAATGAAATGTTTAAAAAAAGAAAAAAAAGAAAAGGAAAGGGAAAAAGCCACACATACGTATCAGTTTTCTTTTATTTCCATCCAGACCGGCTTTGGGGAAATAAAGTAGTAAACGTAAAGTGGTAAGTGCACGTCTATGTTCATAGAGCTCCACTTTACGTTACGACCACCAAAGTGTTTAAGTCGGCAAATACAAAACAGAGTCAAAATTAAAACGATTGTAAAGAGACTGGGGATTTTGCACTGATAATGGAATATTTTACAAAACAAACTTCATACATCCCAACCAATCGGCATTCTTCACAATTACCTGACGCACACCATTCAAGTGATTATCTGCATGTTCAGTACCTCATCACACCAACTCAAAAAGGTCCGAAACAAAACTTTGGGTCATCTTTACATGTACTGCCGGTGTGTGTGTTATTTATAATCAAAATAAAAATGGTATGTGTGTGTGTGTGTGTGCATTAAATAAAAATCGATGGCAAAGTATACCTGATAGGCTCTTTAGCACAAGTGTTACATACAGAGCTGATTAGTATATCTGAGTAGGCTTTACGATTATTAACATCATATACAGCTTCTAGGTCCAGTATTTCAAAAACAAGCGTTACAGCACCAAACGTTTCCATCATTTGGCAAAATTCAAGCTTTAAGTGAATGTCAAAATGCTCTATAAAGTGTTACTGTGATGCTGTGATTCATATAAAGCTAGCAATAATATATCCCCCTTATACTTTATTTTTTTCCAGATTTTTTTTTTTCTTGCTGCATTTTCAGTAGTTTGTGTCCTGACAAATCTTGGTGTGCGTTCTGCTTGGCACAATGGCACAGCCCAGTATAATTTAATCATAAATATGGCTGTGGTCAATTTGAGTCACAAAACAGAATTTTTTTTTTTCGTTCCAAGATTTGTGCAAGGAAATAGGAAAGGAAATATAGCTCATTAATTTTCATTACAACTAAATATATCTACACAACATGAGAGGGAATAAATTCTTCCTGTAGGCAACATCTCTACAATGCTTTGTCTGTAAAGTCTGCAGAGCGGACCGAGCTCCACCTGGCCAGGAAGCACACGCTAAAACGGAACTTCTCTCATCACACATGGAACAAAAGCAAATTAGATCATTTTAATAAGACCATATTATCTTTCTTTATAAATTAAATAATTAATATTTTAAGATGATTGGCTTATCGTAACTTAAAACACTGTACACCATACCCAAAAAAGAAAAAAAAAAAAAAAACAAATACATCACTGATAAACCTGATTTTTATGAATCATGTCATCTCTTTCTCGAACAGGCAGTAGGCCTAGACTCTCTCATACACACATGATAATCTTTACATCTTGGAGTCCCTATCTACCAAAGCTTCGGTTTCTTTGACATACACGTCCCCGTGCACCCACAAGGTTTCATAGCACTTTGGAGTTGATTGTTTCCCAGCTATTTTTAAAATTTTTCTTTGTGTTTTTTTTTTGTCGTTGTTGCATTTAACTTAGTCCTCCTCGGGGGTGACACCCGCGTCACCCTCCCAGGTGGATTGGTCGTTCTCGTTAGGCTCCTCCCCCTCGCCCTCCTCCGCCATGTCTTCGTCGCCGTCGACGGGCTCCTCGAAGTCCTCGTCGCGTGGGAACTCCAGCTCCTGCATGCCCTCCAGGCCGTCCTGCGTGGCCGGGTGAGAGTCCGCGCAGTCCACGCACACGCCGTAGCGTCTGGAGCCGTGACGGATGCCCACGCTGGCGGCCAGCATGAAGATCTTCTTGCACACCATGCACTTGTACTTCTTATCCTTCTTGTGCACCTGTGGGGTGAGGGGGGGGGGGGGGGGGGGGGGGGGTAGACACGGAGAGGCACGGTCAGCGGACGGCCCGAACACACACGGAAAAGAAAAACGGGGCGAATGTGAGGGAGGGCGGGAGGGGGCGTGGCCTGGCAGAGCGAGGTCCCGCCCCTCTGCCGGGGTCTCACCAGGGAATGTCTCTTGACGTGCTCTCGGCGGGTGAAGAGCTTGCCGCAGATGTCACAGCTGAAGGAGCGCACGCCCGAGTGGATGATCAGATGCCTCTTTAGTGTTCGCCGGTGCTTGGCAATGTAGTTACAGTGGGGACACTTGAGCTTATTTAGGGCGGTGTCAGACGTTTCGCCTGCAGAGGGGAGAGAGAGAGAGAGAGAGAGAGAGAAAGCGAGCGAGCGAGCGAGAGAGAGCGAGCAAGCGAGAGAAAGCGAGCGAGCGAGAGAGCGAAAGAGCGAGAGTGAGACAGAAAAAGAGAGAGAGAGAGAAAGAGAGAGAGAAGGGGGTCAGTTGCAGGTCAACTCCAGCATCTAATACAGCGACAGGAGTTGGGGGTGGGTGGGTTGGGTCCTGGTTCTCCTCCAGACTTCTCTCCACTTATTTCTGTGGCGCTGACCCACTAAGCGCGGGTGCGAGACGCAGCCGGTGGGAGCGGAATATCGTGTTTATGTGAGAGGAGAAGACACGCTCGCTCTCAACCATCCTGACTAAACAGAGCGCCAAGCAACCTGGTGTCCGGGTCGCTATGGAAACGCCGTACCACGCGTCATAACTGCATTAGAATAATGTGATTTTACCAATGAGAAGAAAAAACCAATGACAATAAAACCACAACAACAACAAACACACCAACAGAAGCAGCGCTGTGTGTGTCTGCTGCGCTAAAGAAGAGCAGGAAATGTTGATGGAGGATCTAGGGGTCCATTCCTAAGACCCCCAGAAGGCGGCGCTACACAGGAGACGCCCGTGTGGAGCAACGTCTGTCCTCCAGCCCTCCTCAGACTAGACCGGGACCGCCACTCCCTGCTCCAGCACGCCCCCCTGCTGGAGGAGGGGGGGGGGGTGTCCCGGCTTTGTTTGAGCCAAAGTGGCCCAAACAAAAGGGTCGTCAAGCAGGTTGCCAAGGGGCTGACGAGAGCCAGATCACCTGGGAATTTAAGCAGGACTCGGCCCGGCGGTGTCGGTCCAGGGGAGGTGTCGTCGGGACGCCCACACCGCCTACGCCGCCTTCAAGAAACTAAAGTTCAACCTCTGGCGTGTGTGCGAGTCACGCACAGGCCCCGTATCAGACTTTGCCATTAAAATATTACTGAGAAAAGTTAATCATCAAGCCGGGCCGTTACGAGGCCAGAATCGAAACCGCCTGCGCGTACCACCGCCAGCCAGAACCGGCGCGTCGCAAAAGGCCCGGCTTAGACGTTCCCGCTCTCCCGAGACCGTCCTCGCTGGGAATGTGGGAGGAGGTGGGGCGGGAGTGGGCGGGGCCAGCCTCAGCGGGGGAGGGACACAAAGGCGGAAGATGAGTGGCCTCCACCCAGTAATTGCTCCATCTGTACACTAGCTGAAAGCCCTGGAGGACATACACACTTACTGCTCCTGCACGCCTGCCTGCAGTCACTATTCACCGCTTCCTAAAAAGCGTCATAAATACTTGCCTTCAGAAGGAGTGTGTATGTTCCGAGACGACCTGTACGAGCTACAGGCTGCGTGTGTGTGTGTCTTTGTGTGTGTGTGGTTGGGGGGGTGGAGATAAAATGAGTAAATGACTGACAAAAGCCTCAAAAGTGGATCATCTCTGGCAGGAGGGGTTAGGGGCTGGCAGGGCAAAGCCAGCAGATCCCCCAGTAATGGTCTGTGTGATGGCGCACACACACACACACACGTAATGGCCTGTGCGACGGGCCACTCTGCACGGGTCAATATTTGGAATGGCAGGGACGGGAGTTCTCCATTTGGGAGGATTAGAGCGGGACGACCCCTGGCATCTCTGCACCTCGGAGACCTGGGCGGGGGAAGTGTGTGTGGGAGGGATTGTGTGTGTGTGTGTGTGTGTGTGTGTGTGTGTGTGTGTATAGCGGTTGCAAACAGTTCAACTCCCCAGTCTGGAAAGGATTCAAGTATTTACGACGAGGACTTGCGCTGTGTGAACAGTGCGAGGAGCAGACAGGTTCTTACAGCAAACACCAGGCCGGCTCCCTCCAGCCCCACACACCAACCGGAGACCAGCGAGTTGACCGGTGCCTACAAAAACCGCCATTAAGCAACGCGCTGTGCAAATATCATATCGTAAAAGGAAGCAGATTGTGTGCCAAGACGCTCTCGATCTCTCAGGTTCTCAGACACGCTGGCACAAAAAAATGCCACGAGCGTTGGACCACCTCGTCCTGAGGGAGGAGTGCACCTCCCCGTGTTGCTTCATCATCCAGCATCAGGAGAACCACGCATGCGAGAAGCTCCCCTTAGAAGAACCAGCACCTCTCGGGCCGCCGGGCTGAGACTCTGACGCTCCGCCAGGTTAATATGGACCCGGGTGCGCAGACTCGCCCTCTAATTAAAAGGAGAGTCCGTGCGTGCTACACACCCCACAGCCCACAGGCCCGGAGGAACGCGGTGTGGAAACAAGACCGCGGCTGGCCGCGTGCCACAAGCGAAGGTCAGGACACAACTATGCGAGCGTGTGTGTAAGAATGCGCTTCCAACAACCCGGCCAACGCCACCAGGCAAAGGCAGGGCGTCTCACTAATGACGAGCCCTGCCAATGACAAAGCAAACCATGCACATTCCAGAAATATTTTCTGATGATTTCCACCAAACTGAACAGATACGAGGAGCCGTGAGGAGACCGTCGTCCAGACAACCATAAAAAAAAAAAAAAAAAAAAAAAAAAAAAAAAAAAAAAAAAAAAACACACAAGCAGGCATTTTAGATTGCTTGGGCGGATTACGATTTCCTGATAACACAGATTACGATCTTGAAAAGCAGGCCAAGGTTGAGCCCCTGCTGTTCTCATTAAGACGGATACGGTCACAGTGAACATACATACAGGCTGTGATCCGCCATTACGTTCATCAGTAGTACATTCAAAACATGGAGTTATGAAAAAACAATGTGTCAACACGAGTCCTGAACACGAGTCCTGAACACGAGTCCTGAACACGAGTCGGCCCCCATTCAACCTTTCACAACAGGCCTACATTTGACAGTCAGCAAATCTTTCATTTTGCGAGGTACCTCAGGCCCTGAATCTACTGCGCAGTTTTTATGCAACACTTCGTCTTGCCATGACCTCACCGCTGTTGTGTAAGAACGGTAGAGTTCACACCGTGTGACGAGTACGGCGGCCTCCGTTTAGGTTAACTCCACGCTACCGTCACGAAGGAAGCCCCCAGAAAAACTGCCTGAACCACAACGGAGTCCACGTGAGTCTGACGCGAGGAAAATGGCGGACGGCTGCCCAGAACAGCCCCGACTTCTCAGCAACACCAGCTAATCGACGTTCGGCAAACCAAGGAGCTTACAGTTCCACATTACTGGGCACCATGTCACGGGAAGTAAGCATACATCAATGCTAAATATATTTTTTAAGCACTTGCCCCTCTTTCTAAGCAACACTGCTAAACATAGGCACTTCATGTTCATGAGAATAAAACATGAAATCAAGCATGTCGTTATCGTAAAGAGCAAACGAATAATAATGAAATCTACGCAGAGGTGGACAACTCGTTGGCAATAGGTCTGTTCTCCCGGCCGGCTTGACGTCTTAGCCAAGGATACAGTCTCTGTGTTCACCTGACTAGGGCTGTACGATCTGTGTTACTATTAAACTTAGCTGGCTGCAGGTATGTGTGTGTGTGTGTGTGTGTGTGTGTGTGTGTGTGTGTGAGAGAGAGAGGAGTCAAGGACACAAGATAGCATCACACCCCCTGCATCATATGGCCTCTCTAAACAGCAGCAACTATTTAGCATGGTCACTGCTCAGAACAAAGCTGCTACCTTATTCAAATCCCAGCCTCTCCAACGCGGGCTGAACGAGGCTC
This sequence comes from Brachyhypopomus gauderio, assembly GCF_052324685.1. Taxonomy (NCBI): domain Eukaryota; kingdom Metazoa; phylum Chordata; class Actinopteri; order Gymnotiformes; family Hypopomidae; genus Brachyhypopomus; species Brachyhypopomus gauderio. The sequence goes on along the minus strand of NC_135216.1, from coordinate 10,772,262 downwards.
TGAACATGCGAGTCAAAGAACACAAAGAACACAGGTGTGTCGCGTTAACGTACAAAAGCCCTCAGCCAACGCGAGCGGCTCCCGGGTTCAGCCTAGAGTGGCCGTGTTCAAAATGGCCGCCGGGGGCATGCCCCGTAAACCTGTTCTGCGTCTTCCGAGCGGCCGTGCGGCTTACCTGTGCTCTCGGAGAGATAAGAGAAGTCCTCTCTGGTGTAGGAGGCCGAGGGCTGGATGAACATGCCCTCGTCGAAGCCCTCCTCCGGCTCGGGGGGGATGTTGTAGACGAATCGTCTTGCGATCTGCTTTTTCCGCCTGCCGCTGCCCGGCTCGGGACGTGCCTCCCTCTTGACGCCGGCCCTGGTGCCGGTGGCGGGCTCGTTCCACACGAACACCGGGCCCGGTCCGGACGGCTCGGCCTCCGTGGACTCCGAGGAGTTGTCTCCGCCCCACCCCGAGCTGCCCAGCGCGCACCCCTCCCCTGCAGAACCGTCGGCATCTCCTGGCTCCTCCTTCACCTGCCCGCTGGCCTTGATCGACAGCTCCGACAGGATGCTGGTGGCCCAGAAGTTGCCGGGCTTCTTGTCGGCGCCCTGGCCGTCCTTGGGCAGCGTGCGGCGCTTGTTGTAGTCCACCACCACCGAGTGCGGGGCCTCCTGCTTGATGCTGATGTTCAGCACGTCCTTGATGAAGGCCCGGCACGACTGCACAACCTCCGTCATCTGCAGGTAGCTGGCCACCGACATCACCTCGATGGCGTTCTGGCTGGTGAGGAGCAGGTTGCCCGAGTACAGGAAGTCCAGGATGACGGAGAAGCCCTGCACGGCGGCCACGTCCAGGTGCGTGACGGTGGTCTGCTCGCTGCCCTCGTTCTTGGTCAGGCAGTAGAGGGTCTTGAAGTAGCGGCTGCCGGCTACCAGGATGTTCTTGTGCGCCCGGAACACCTGGCCGCTCACCACGATGCTGACGTCACACAGGACGCCGCTCTTGCGCTGCTTGTCCAGTTCCTGGAGCAGCTGGTAACAGTAGGAGTTCTCGCTGGACTTGCTCCTGTAGTCCTCCACCTCCGCGCCCTCCGCGTCCTCCGACCTCTCCGTCTCCTGGAGGACGCGTCACACACGCACAATTAAACAAAACATGAAGGCAAACGGCATTAGTTCACAGTGTAAACTCAAAGTGGAGAGAGTACGGTGACACCACCACAGCAGAACTGGTTTAACCAGATCCCAAACCGCAGCACTGTGGGAAACGTATATCTGCCCAAACCCCCCACTCAGGCACTAACTGCAATACAAGACACACCCTATGCAAACCATTTAACTCACTCAGCTAATGCTCTTTAAGTTTGAAGATTTCAGTTGGCCACCTCTCTCTTTCTCTCTCTCTCTCTCCTCGGATATGAGAAAGAAGCAAAGCACTCTGGGAGCCATCAGTGGGTGTGTATGTCCGTGTTGGATTGTAAAGCAGATGTCCTAATCCACACGGTCATTTATACCACTCGGATCTAACATTTCCCCCTCCTACCACAGCTGTGTGTGTGTGTTTGTGTGTATGTGTGTGTGCTAGAGTCATTCAGATTAAATCCATTTCTCAGGGGCGGAGGTCATCACAGGCCCCTCCTCCACATGGCCCTTGTGTGAGTACAGGGAGGTTATTACCACAGTGTGGCACTTGCACCGTCAGCCCAGCCGGAGGACAGAGGGACGGGAGAGAGACAGAGGGACGGGAGAGAGACAGAGGGACGGGAGAGAGACAGAGGGACGGGAGAGAGACAGAGGGCAGCCCACACAATGCCGGCTCTCTCCTCCGCGCTCATTGTTCGGGGGCCGTTGGTCGCTACACTGCGGCTTTGTGCTGCTTGTGCCCGGCTCCGAGGGCCTCGGCACACATCCGCGAGGGCCGCAAACACCTCACTGAAACGTGCCCTGCGCCGTGCTGCCGGATTCGCTTAGGAGGGTCAATAGAGACCACGCTGTGGTGCATTTGCGTGAGGGCGGAGATGAGGAGGCAGGCCAGATGGGGACGGGCTTGAAAGAATAAGAGGAGAGGGGGGTGGAGGCCAAGAGACTGATATATGGGAATGACTGTCGGTTTGTGGTGTCATATTGTTCTCCATTGTCGCCCGTCTTGCCCGAGGCGAGTGTTTGCTCGGTGGAGAGGCCGACACTGGCGGCCCAGAGAGGAGCAGCGTTCCTTCTCCTGCTCTCTGAACATCCCTTCTCCAGATGTGCCACGTGTTACTGACGGCGCTGCCGGAGAAGAGACGCTCTCGGAGAAGTTCACTACTCGAACCGTCCCAAACTAATGTGTGGTGACGGTCGCTTTTCCCCCAAGCAAAGATTTCTCAGACACCGACTGCTGAAAGAGGAAGGACTGGGAAAACACCAGTGGCGGTTTAAATTCACTGGTCAGGAGTAGCAAAATAATACTGAAACTTGTGACAAACCAGGACTGCCCTGTGTGAAAAAGACATTTCTCATAAAGCGAGCTGCACACAAAACCCGCAGTGGTTTTGCTTTCTGGTTTCACACCTCAGACTTTCGGTCTGACGTGGAACAGGAATACAATGCAACCGCCGGTGCTAAATACCACCCCTCGCCCCTGCTGTTGTGTGTCTGGGCTCTGGTAGAGACCCACGACGAAGACGATCACCAGCTCGCCTGAAACCCACCACGCCTCGGACCGCGTACGAGCACGCACGCCCCAGGCTCTCTCTCTCTCAGCTGCTAAGTGCTATCCGATCACATATTGGACACGGAGTAGACGGTGGCACTAAAGTCGTCCCCCAGACTGCAGGGAGAGCGGTTTTGTTTCATACCCTACTGTGGACCAGCCTCCCCCTGAAGGCAGAGCTGGGTCCCCTCACCCAGCCAGTCTCACAGATGCATGAACAATGTAGCAGTGTGCTTGACCCAAGGTGTGGGTGGAGAACACCAGGCTCTGGGCCTCCCAACAATGTAGAGAGCTCATCGATAGAAAATTCCACAGAGTTTTTCCCCCCAATACACATAGGCCTACATTTCAGAAGGGGCAGACAGGACACAGACAGAGCCACTATCTCCTGCAAAGCCTCACTAACAAGGGAAACAAGGGATGGCAACTTTGAGGACAATGACCAGACTCGAAAGTGAAGCAACCCAGATACCCCCTATTTGGTTAATCGAGTTACAGGCTGCTGCTCAATTGAATGAGGTCTGGAGATGGGGGAAAAAACAACAACCATTGTCTGAGACATAGCTGATCATGACAACAGACCACAATTATGGAACTCATTTAAGATTATATTCCTGCTGAAGAAATACCCCGACAAACACAAAAGATATCCAAAGATCATATCACGTATTACTTTATCAGAAAATCACCCCAACATTGATATATTCTGTTTTTTTCTGTTGTGATTATAGTTAATAGTTTGACAAAAATGCAAAGCAAATGTAGGATCAAGGCTGATACTAATCTAAAACACCTTAACTACTCTGTTGCTAGGGAGGGGCCAGTAACCCCTCCCACTGCTTACCTCCCTAATTACTGAAGGCTATAAATTCAGTTAGTTGAACTCCAAGACATCCTGATTAGCATGAACAACTGACTGCATTTGCAATGCTATCCTTGGAGATTTTATTAATAAATGAATCAAATTGAGCATAGTCATACTTTTAATGGCTTGAATAGCATGCATAAACTGACCACACCGGCCTTTAAGAATGCATTCAGAACAACGCTCCCCTAATGTTATACACTAAAGATTCATTATAGAGCATTAAGGCTAGTGAAAGATCTGAACGTGCGCTTTGAAAAATAATCATACGCATACTATTGATCGGAAATCCCTTTATAGGGGGTGGGGGGGAGACGACACCAGGACACAAGGTCATATGATAAATTTATTACTCACGCTAATGATAAATAGCAGCATTGAATGAATACAGCAAGCATAGCTGTCAATGGGAAACACACACCAGGCTGGGGGCTACTGGACTGTGGAGCAAACAGACCATCTATGCACCGTGGAGATTCATTTAACACAGTGCTTCTGAATTAGGTGCCCTAAAGGGGAAGATGAGATGTGCCAGAGGTCACTTTTACAGCGAGGCAACAGAAGAGGGGGGTTGGGGCAGGGGTGCGGCTCCCCAAAGGCCGCTGGGTCAAGCTCTTGCCCTTAATGCCCTCTGTGGTAATCAACCCTGTTGCCAGGGGCAACAAAGGTTGATAATTACAGTGCGACACTGAACTGAAGTACAAAGGAGGAAATCACACTCATTATAAACGGGGCACTGGACAACACTGCCACAGTCCACTATATTTGTGGAAAAGAGACCCACAAACACACACCAGCCACGACTAATGAGCTATTTAAGAGTTATTGTGTGAAATATCTCGACGGAACGTCTTAACCGACGTCTGTAAAAAGTTAGAAGGTTAGCTAGCTTAAGTTAGCCTTCTCGCTAGCTAGCTGCGTCCATCATAAACGAGCTAGCAGGCTATAAACGTACAGCAGGCTACCGCTAGCTAACGTTATAAATGTTTCTATTGCTCTACACACGTCCATAAGTGGACAAAAAAAAAAACTAAATCACCACGGGGGTAAAAACGACGGGTTATTAGTTCGGCGAACCCAACGGGCTCTTCCTGGTGTCTCAAGTCGGCTGTCCAATGCTAAGCTATGCTAAGCTAACTAGCCTACAAGCTAACCTAGCTAGCCAGTCACCAAGCCAACCGTATAATTTTGTCGAGTGCTACAAACACAACAAGATACTAAACCAAACTAAACCAAAACAAACTCACATTCTTACTTCAAACGTAGTCGACATATAAAACCTGGTGTGGCGGAGCGAGCGGGAGCGGCGGGTCCCCCGGGCTCGGACTCACCTGTTTGGCGGGGTCGTTCCTGCCGTGCTCCGAGGACAGGTGATGCCGGAGCAGCAGGGCCCGCTTGTAGCTGCGGCCGCCCTTCACCAGCTCGTCGCCGCCGGCCGAGGCGACGTGGTGGCACCAGGAGCACCACATGAGCCCCGTCTCCCGGCAGAACCTCAACCAGGGGAACTCCTGCAGCCACGACGCCTGGAAGAGCGAGTGTTTCTGGAGCAGCGTCTGCGGTCTCATCTCCACCCGAGCCTTCCCGGCGCCCGGCTCCTTCTCCCCGCCGCTCCCCGCCTCGACCCTGTCGTCCTCGGACCCCGCGGCGGCCCCGTCTTCGCTCACGCCGTTGCCGACCGTCCATCCATCGCCCTCTCCCGCGACCGTCACGGACGTCCAACCGATACTGTCAACCGACGCGTCTCTCCCCGCCGCCCATCTCCCCCCTTCCGGGTCCTCTTCCTCCTCTGCCTCCGGTTCTGTGCTGTCGCTGACGGACCCCCCGCCCTCCACTTTACCCAGCGACGGTCCTTTTGCCCCCGGATCCCTATCCTCCTCTTGATCCGGCCTGTTCCCGTTCAAGTGTCGATCTCGCCAAGCCTGGGCCTCCCAGCTGGTACCGTTGCTGCCCCGGACAGCGCTGGACCCGGCCACGGCTGGTCCGCCTCCTCGGAAAGCCAGCGACCTGCGGTTTCGCTCTCCGGACATTTTCTTAATAAATTACAATCTACTTTCTCAACGATTTTTTCCCCACCGGCTAAACACGCTTACAAAAAAAGTCTTCCACGACGTAAAAAATTAAATATTCCGCATCGATATGGTCGTTTTTTCCGCTTTGGCCTCCCGGTGCGACTATGTAGGTTATGCGGAAATAAATAAGGGTTTTAAAGGCATCATGAATTTGAGGGTTCCGTCTGCGTCCGCGCAGAGGTCGAATGGCAACGACTTTCCCCACAATGCACCTCGGTAAGAGAAAGGGGGGGTCGTGTGTGTGTGTGTGTGTGTGTGTGTGTGTGGGGGGGGTCTCGTTTAAAGGAAGATGGGGGTGACTTAACAGCAAGGGGTCTTTTGTGTTGATGACTGCACCCATTTTCCGCATGCTTTTTTATCTTTTGATATCCTCGTCTTGAACCAATAAGTCCTCGTCTGCCTTTCATGCCCCCACTGAGCGGGTTTTGAGGGACTGACATTAAGCACGCCGCACAATGTTTGTTTTAGGAGACCAAACTATAGGGCAGGTAAAAGGAGGAATAAGACATCTGTTGACATAGGTGCAGTTATAGGAGCTGGCTTTTTTCAATACTACAGAGCTCTGTTATAGAATGGTTGAATTATGTTACATCTTTCAAAACAGCAAAATATATAGGAGAGACATATGCAAAACAATCGGTCAAATAAAATAATTAAATGATTTATATAAATAATTATTTCCTAGATACAATACAATACTATGAATGATGCGAATTCATAGATTTCCAGATTAAAGTAATGTTTATATGATTATTATTATTTAAAAGCATACTATTAACGATTTTACATATGAAAGGAAATCAATTTAACGGGATCCTTATCAAAATAAAGTGGATGGGGAAATTAATTAATTCATTCGTTTATTTGTTAACCATACAGAGTAAAAGAAGAGGATTGAGCTGTCAGGTAGGTAATGTTTGGTGTGTTCGCTGGTAGAACATGTCACCCAGTGGGTGGCGTTCTTTCCTCTTTACATTGTCAGGTTAACTGTCAGATTAGTAACGACGGGAATTGTTTCGGTGTCATTGTAGCATTGTTTCCTGTTTCAGTGTTGGTAAAATGGGGATTTTGAGGCTGTGAACGACAGAGTTAGACCTTGTTTCACGTGGCATGTCCGCAGCTTGCCCATGATGCATGATGCAGGTTGCCCATATTTAAATACAAACGTGACATTATATTTTATAATTGTCAAATAAAGTAATACCATTATCAGTTAGTTATTTACTGTAAAAGTTAAACCTTGAAGTTAACTGTTGAAGTTAAAATGAAGTCTTCAAAACACACCCACCCACCCATACACACACACACACACACACACACACACACACACACACACACACACACACACACACACAAACGCAAGAAACTGTTTTTACCACGTGCCCATTTCTTTTTTGTTTACATCTCTACGTGAGCTGCGTGATGACGTCACGCACGACCCCACCCCACTCACACAAACCCAGCTGCAGCGCGTGAGGGGTCAACACAGCTAGCTGGTGTGAAGTGGCGCTTTCGGGAGGATTTAGAGAACAAAATAACCTCTGAAGTGCTCAGAAGAATGGAGGATTCTGAAAAAGGTAATAGACAAAAGGTAGTTTTTGAAACGTGCAGTGTGCGTGCAGTTCATGCTCGGTATTTAGCCAAAACAAAACTTATTACCTGTTTATTTCTCCCCGGAGTTAGCTAAGGTTGGCTAGCTGGGTGCTAGCAGTTGGCTAACATAATCGATACATTTATAAATCAGTCATGTTGCGTTGGCAACGATGAAGCGACGCGCGCTACTAATACGTGTTTAATGTTGTTATAATAATAATAATAAATAATAATAATAAGTTTATGAAGTTTTGCGTTGACGGGACGTTTTTGACAGCATTGGTTAAACTGCAAACTTAACTGGCTAGCTAGCTAACAACGAAGGTAAGCGAGGAAGTAAGGAAAAGCACATGTTTTCACTTTGACTCGTTAATTAACTACTTTTTGCATACTTATTAAATAATAAAGTCTCATTTACAGATTGCGCCATCATTCATTTGCTGGGAAGTGAAGGCCTGCTATTGCAGTGAATGGTTGGACCTGTTGTCAGCAGTATTTCAGCTGTTTCTCCCCATAGCACACAACAGCATGATCATATTATAAGTGATGATGAGTTTCTTGTTATCTTTGGTCCTTCATAGCTTGCTTGGGTTCCCTGAGATGCGTTTTCCTTTTGTTAAATGTCATGTAGCCCCTAATTTGCTAGTCACCAAGATGTCCACATGTAGGAAGGTGTGCTTGGTTTGTTTGTTTTTAGTGTTGAGTCAAATTATTAATGTTGGTTTATTGTGACCCAAAATAAGGTGTGTGATGTGGTGTGAGTGAGAAGGTGCTTTAATAACAGCTGCTTGACTTTGACTAGTGTTTTACAGCTGAATGTTCTGTTCCATATTGAATCTTGTCTTTATGCAGCTCTGCTCCAAGCTCAAATTGATTCTAGAGAGAATATACAATTATTCATTGGTGTGATTTTGAGAAATTGAAACTCATTTCTTTAATGTGCTAAACAATATGTCTGTTCGCTCGGAGTTCCTTGATTTCTTTTCTTCCATGTAAATGACAACTTTAGCTAGTATGTGACTACATCAGTGGGCAGAAATTCTATGAAAAGAGTTGAGATTAGGCGTCGGCATATCTTACACATGATTTAATAAATATGCTTTTGTTAGAATTTTATATGGAAACTATAGATATTAAGCCTGTTCTTATCAAAGGATCACTATTATAAAATATCCTGCCTTTGATTAATATCATTGTCTAAACAAAATGGATGATAAAGATTTCAATTCCTTCTTATGATCTGAGCTAATTTTTCACAGTGAATATTCATAAAGTTTATGAATGTTTGCAAAATTTTCGTGTGCCTATCCACATTCTTGCTTTTTAGTGCAACACTTTGAGTGTTAGATATGTTGAAAGGTTGTATAGGATCACACCCCAATATGTGTGTTCAACCGTCTCTCAAAGTGTGTGTAAATTTGCACAGATCTGTTCAACAGTTATTCGCAAGGTGCTAAATCTGCAAAAATTAAATATCACTAGATTTGTTGTTTCTCATTGTAAGACAGAAAGGATACATTAATCTAAATGTGACTTTTCTTATTTTTTCTTGAAGCTTGGTGGAGTTATGGTATCAGATCCTGAACCTAGTAGATAGGCCTACAGTATCTGGAAGGGCTGTAGTCACCATTGTGGTCAAGGTAACTGTAACCTGTGTGGTTTTGAGGTGCAAGTACATGGGACCTTTTCTTTTAAATGTGGCCTTTTGTTATTTACATTTCTGGCCAGTGATATTTTTTTCTCTGGATATCTGCATTGACTGACTGAACACACAGGTGGTACTGATATCCTAAACACATTGCCAACCAACTGCAGTAGGACTGCTTCTAGCTTTGTGTTTACCTGTTTAAAATGGTAAGAAACCTGAATCCGTTTTCTAGTATTACTTATGCTAGAGTAACATTTTTTAATGTTTAGTCAGTCCTCACATAAAATGTAATGTCATTACGTTTTAGTCCAATTTTTAGCTGCATCTGATTTACACAAATACGGTTAATGTATATGTAACATTTCATAACTTTAGACTTGGACTATTCTTATTTCCTGATACGGACCGTGTAAAAGTACAACCTAATATCATCCTTACCTAATATCAGCCGTAGCACTTTCTAAAAATCGGTATCGATATCCACATCGGCCCTTTAAAAACTAATACTGAGTACATCACATCAATACATCAACCCTTTAAAAGCAAACCAATACGGTACTCTTGCAGTTTAGGATGATGGAAAGGTGCTACATGAATTAGCACGTGTCCCTCTTAGTTTATTTTTGTTTTTTCCTCTGATTTGTGTTCCTTGCTCCCGTGCAGACTTGCTTGTTATCATCCATCCCAGGTGGTGCCTTCATGAGGTGTCATGTCCTCCTCCCCCCACCTCCATGTTCCATGCAGGGACGCCATCTGCTGAGTTCACATTTTTGCATGTGCACGTCTCACCAAAGCTGGTGCGCAAAGTCCTTAATTTTGAATTCTTTGGCGAGTGTATTTATTTTTTTTGCTAGGTATGGATTGCGATTGCGTCTCAGGCTGCACCTCGTTAGCAAGGCTTCTAGTTTGAAGGGGTGATGTGTATTGGGATACGGATCCTGCTTTTGTATTTAGTGGATTCATGCATGATTTAATTTTTTAATTAGGATCTCATTGAGATTACAATTTAAAGTAAAGCCCTAAAATCACATTCTGAAGCATGAGTCCAGTAGTGTAGTTATTTTCCCTGAGCCATTGAATTGGTCACGGTTGATACAAGGTGAACAGAGGAAGTCGTACAATTAGGCCTACATCCCTAGAATGAATAGAAACTACTATAGAATTTGACGGTGTTGCTAAATCAGTGGTCTAAATTAATGGACTTGAGCAACGTGATAAAAGTACTTGTGGCAGTGCTACTATTTACATGATAGTCCAATAAAGTAATTTACATGACTTTAAAATGCAAGCACATTTCAAGTTTTTCTTTTTTACCTTAGGCTCTGAGCTCAGATGTAAGCATCTAGTTTTGAGTGAGGCACCACCACCCTAGCAATTCTTCTAGTGCCATCACTCGGTACCCTCATCAGACCATTGATTCTTCACCCAGCATGACCTAGATATATATCCACATACATATTTACGCTTGATAAACGCCAGTGTTGTGCCAGCATTTACATGGTGTACTGTTTCTGCATTTACAGCATTTGGAGAATAACTTGCATTTTTATCATTGTGTGAAAGTGTGTGTATGTATGTGTGTGTGTCTGTGTGTGCTCCCTTGGGAACTCAACACATGACGCTGGTGTTGATTGCATCTTGCATTTCCTGCTCTACCAGGTAAGCTAGAGGAATGATTAGGATGGGAATAAGATTGCACCACTAAAGCAGTCGCCCTTAAATTGACACAGAACCAAAGTGGTGCTGTAAATATTGCCATTGTATTTATCACTGTATGTAACTAGCAAAACATCCATCACCATGTGAGCCAACACCGACTTTGTTTCTTATCCTTCTGTTTTGTATTGGTTAC